>NW_009932572.1:3465-5649 GCF_000696875.1 Nestor notabilis
CTCGCCGGTGTTTGTTCCCTCGTAGGCTTGGTTCTTCTCTGTCATGCAAAAAGCTGCTGGACAGAAATGAGCACGGCGTGGGAGAAACTTTGTGAGCAACTGCAGCGAGGTGGAGGATGTGGATGTGCTGTTCCTCCTGCTGATCTGTCCCTCAGCGTTTTCATGCAGTGCAGCAGGAGGTGGCCTCTTTGGTTAGAGATTTGTCTTCGTGGTCAGAAATCTCTGCAGCAAACTGAAAGGTTTAAGGGTAACAAGTCTCTGTTGGCCCGGGCACAAACAGTGTCTGGGGGAGAAACTGAACTAAACTCAAGGAGAGGTGCCTTCAGGAGGACTGGCCAGCACTGCCGAGAGGGGTATCGCTGGATTGCCTTGCCCTGATTTTGTGCCTGTTTCTGGATGGGAAAACAAGTTTACTCACAGTTGGTGTTCGTGTTGAGCCAGCTGAGGCTGGGTCTGTGTGGGAAGGAGATGGGAGCAGGCAGGGCTGGGCAGGGTTGTGTGGGAAATCAAGAACAGATCGTGGAGTTAGTGTTAGTGAAAACATCTCTGCGAGGACCTGAATCACAAAGACTGTTTGCGGGTGGGGAGGCAGAGCTGAGCAGACCCGAGCCCCTGCCAAGTGTCACTGTGTTGGTACCTTCACAGGGACAGGCAAGAATGGGCACAGAAGTTGAGTTGAACTTGAAAGATGCCTGCATGCAGGCTTGCCAAATGTACCATGAAAACTGTAGGAGATGGGAAAGGTGGTAAGAGGAATATTGCGTTGGGCTGTGAGCGACGTGAGTGGCTGCCTGCGGAAGGGGAGCGACTCCTGCATGCTCCCGAGTGCTGGAACACTGGGAGGTGTGGGTTGGGTGAGAGGCCTCATCCCATGCCTGGAAGGGGGGAGCGTGGCCACCTTCCTCATGGTGCGGTGGAGGCGGGATGAGGCTGTAAGGGTTAATGTACATTAAAAAAGTCAGTGGAGGAGCTGCAGCCCTGTCTCTGCTCCTTGGAGAGGAAAGCTACACTGCAATAGCCAAGCTCCTGACAGTGAAGGTAATGCAAGGTTTGAGAGCCATTAGAGTGCCTGTAATTATTTATAGGGAGGGGAAAAAACACACTATGTTGTGAAAATCGGATGGCACGGCAAAGAAAGGCGTTGGAGAAAGGATTCTTAAAACCCAAAGTAATTCACAATGAGAGCTGAGGTTGCACTTTGGAACTCGACCTTGGTTCCAATGGCAGTGAGGGAAGAGGCTTTTGATGTAGACAGGTACAACCCAGTGCTGCTGAGCCATCCCCCTATGTGCCAAGATCTCCAGACACAGGAATAGCTGCTGGAGAGGAGCTTGAAGCTTGGTCTCTGCTCCCTGTGGGAGATGGGGCTCTCCTGCTGCCATGGCCCTCCATGGGCTCTGCAGAGCTTGGAGCAAAGTGTGGTCTTCCCAGTCTTTCCTCACTTCCAGCAGCCTCCCCCCTCTGCCAGGGACCTCACGGGGCTCAGATGCCTTCATCCCGGCATCAATTCCTCTTCTCAGTGGAGGCAGCATCCCTGGAGCTGGCATCCCTGGAGCCAGGAGCTGGAGTGGGCAGAGCAGCTCCTGTGCACAGAGCAAGATGAGCAGTTGTGTGAAGGGCTTTGGGATCCTCTGCGAGATGTCCTGGAGGAGGGCAAAGTGTGCTTATATAATGTGTCTAGACAGAATATTCCTGGGGGGTGGGGGGAGCAGGGACCTTTTATACCTGCTTTTCTCTGTCAGCGCTGTGTGGCCCTGCTTAAAGGTTCTGGGAGCTGCTAAAATATTAATAACCAGGCTGGTGATAGGACAGCACATGCTTTTGCACTCAGGAAAATGTTGATCTTAGCACAAGCCGTGTCAGCAAAGGAGCCTTCCCTGGCGGGTGCCTCGTGCTCCAGCTACAATGACTAAAGAGTGAAGAGCATCTCCTTGCAGCTCTCTCTCTCCATCCCCTTCTGCTCAGCTCCATCTCATCCTCATGGAGCTGCTGGGCTCCTCCAGCGTTTTTTGGAGCAGCTAGGCAGGATGTGAGGTGTTACCCCATCATCTGCACCGGTACCATGGCCCTCGCTTGGGTCAGACTGGGGCTCTGGCACCAGCAAAGCCTTGTGGTCCCCACGGGGCCATCTCCCTTAACCCCTCTGAGAACTCCTGCAGAGCGGGGATGCGGGACAGGGGACCC
>NW_009932573.1:0-371 GCF_000696875.1 Nestor notabilis
CAGCAGGGAGGTGCCACCATGCCAGGAGATACACAGGGCAGGGGTGGGACAGACGATCAGGGGGACAGGGGACAGGGGGACAGATGTCTTGGGGTGCTGCGGGATGGAGGAACAGTTCAAGGCTGGTGAGAGGGTGGAGAGGGAAAGGAGAAAGGCGGGAGGAAGGAACGGACCGGTGAAGGGAGGGAGGGAGGGATGGATAAGAATGGAGGATGAATGGAAGGAGAGATGGATGGACAGAAAGAAGAACAGGCAGACAGACAGACAGAAGGATGCATGGATGGATAGATGGATGGATGGATGGATGGATGGATGGATGAGAATGGAGGATGGATGGATGGGTGGATGGATGGGTGGGTGGGTGGGTGGGT
>NW_009932573.1:381-694 GCF_000696875.1 Nestor notabilis
TGGATAGATGGATGGGTGGAGGGAGGGATGGATGGATGTATGGATGGATGGATGGATGGATGGATAAGAAAGCGGGATGGAGGGACAGATGGATGGACAGCTGGATGGATGGGGAAGAATGGATAGAATGAGAGAGAGATGGAGACAGAGAGAGAGAGATGGACTGATGAATGGAGAAGAATGGAGGATGGATGGAAGGAGAGATGGATGGAGGGACAGAGAGACAGGTAATGGATGGATGGATGCATACATGGATGGACGGGTTGATGGACGGACAGACGGATGGATGGATGGATGGATGGACGGATGGAGG
>NW_009932574.1:0-2591 GCF_000696875.1 Nestor notabilis
GCCCCGCTCTGGGGACACGAGGCTGCACTTGCCCCACAGGGAGCCAAGGTGGGTCAGTCACAGGATCCCAGACTGGTTCGGGGTGAAAGGGACCTTAAAGCTCATTGGGACACCTTCCACTCGAGCAGGTTGCTCCAAGCCCCATCCAACCTGGCCTGGGCCCTCCCATCCCTGTCTCCTACCCAGGCTGTGCACCAGCCGTTCCCCATCCCAGCATGGGGCAAGCCAGGGCTTGGTGCCGCTCACCCTCGGTGCCTGGCATGAACAGTGTGGTCCTTGTGCCACCTCATTCCCCTGTGGGTGCCAGCCACCACCCCTCCGCACCCAGGACCGCCCTTGGGCATTTCAGGGGAAGACAGGAGGGCTCCCCCTCCCCAGCAGAGCAGGGAAGGGGACGCATTTGGGCAGGAAGGTCCCTGGGGGTTCCGGCTCAGGTAGGACAGGTCTGCCCGTGGGGCACTGCACATCCTTCCTGCTGCCGCCTGCCGCAGCCCTGCCACTCTTCCTGTTTGTACTGGCCAGGCTCTGCACAGGGACACTGCGCGCTTCCTTCTTCCGCACCCCGCTGCATCCCCCCCAGCCACCACGGGCCTCGCATCCCCCGGCTGCTCCACGGGCTCTGCTGAGCCCCTGCCTTGGGCCACCTCATTGCAATGGCCAGAGCTGTGCCAGCACTGCCCATCACTGAGCTGCAGGGGTGCACGTCTCTGCATGCAAGGGGATGCCAGAACGACATCGTCACCGCGGTTCCATGGGACACCCTGTCGGTGCCACTGTTTGCTCAAGAGCTGGGAAATCAGAGGGCCCAAACTCCAGAGCAAAGTGCTGGGCTTGGCCAGCAGCACAGCAACTTTATCCTGGAGATCAGGCTCTCATAACACACCAGCATCTGCGTCTTATGAGCAGATGCCAGAGTGCCACAGCCTCTGCACACCTCTATCAGAGTCCGTATCCGGCCTGAGGATGGACTGAGGAATTGCTCCCTGTCCTTTGTGGGATGCAAGAACTTGGCTGTAAGGGCACATTGACAGTCCCACCATGGACAAAGCAGCCCCAGCACTGCCCTTCCCTCCCACCCTCCATCTGCTCACTGAGAAGTCTTCCTAAGATGACCAGCAGTGAAGGACTTAGACATGTGGCTGCATAAACGTACCCTCAGTAGAGACCAGAGTAAACAAAGAGGGTTCTTTCCTGAAGTATCAGCCTGTCAGGCACTGCAGGAGCTTCCTTCCTCAGCATGGCTGAGGCTGGGGCTCTATCTGCCCTCTTAGGGCACTGAGGCCCACTCCCCATCTGAGTGGCTTTGAGCTCAGGGGTCCCTGAGGGTGCAGCCAAGATGCAAACCCCTGGGGTCACCCTTCCTGACTCTTGCTGACCCAGCCCTGCTCAGACCTGTTGCCTTCTTGCCACCCTGTTTGTCTGGCACTGGGGCAAGCAAAGGACAAGCTTAACATGGCACTGGGGCAGACACCACAGAGCTGCCAGCAAGTTACTGGGTGCCATCTGTGTGCCCACGTTCATTCCCAACTTGCCTGACTACCAGGACCCCCACAGGCCATGTAGGGCCCCGAGAACACCCACAAAACTTTGCAGCACTCAGAGGTGCTGAGCAAACCCACCCGTGCAGAGTGAATGTTCCTGTTTACTCACTGGTGCCCATCCATGCAGGCAAAGGGCATGCAAATACCTCGCTGGCCTCTGCAGAGCAGTGAGCTCGCAGGGTGCACACACGTAGTTGTGTGAACACTACTCCTGCCCAACTCCGTGCCCCAGCTTGGACAACGATGCTGCCACCCTACTCCTCTTGAGGGACACGTGCTGGGCACGGGATCCCATGTGTTCCCTGTCCATGGAGAGCTGTGCATGAGCATCACAAGTTGGGATGCCGGGACTGGAGAGGTCTGTGGCAGATCCTCAAAGGTCTTGAAGGGGCTGTGTAGCCGAGGTTGTATTTTCAGAAAGAAGGACATGGGGACTCTATGGAGCTGGTGCTTCAGGGGGGGAGATCTGGATTTATCCCTGACTGGCACTTGCTGGTTGTTCACTCGCATTTTACAACTCTGCTTCCACGGGGTCATCTTGCCCCCTGAGCATCCTCTGGCTGTACTGCTACAGTCAGTTCCCCTTGTGCAAAGAGCAGCTCCCAGCTTCAGACTCCTCCTTTCCCAGCCTGATCCACACACCCCAGCACCTCTCCTCACCCTCTCCAAACAGCAGCGTATCCCCAAGGTCACGTCAGCCCAGGCAGGCACCCAGCTAGCACCCAAACGCAGATGCTGCCCCGCGGCCTCACTCCCCTGAGGTTGCCTACCACACCGTGGCCTCCATCACCTTTAGGTCCAGCGCTCAGGAAGGGCTGGTCTTGCTCCCGCTGACACGACTGGGAGCTCAGGACGTCCTGCAGGGGTTTGGAAATTAGCCCATCTCCTCTGCTGCCCAAACATCGCTCATGGGCTTGAAGGTGAAGCAGCTGCCTCGGGATTAAGCAGACTGTTAAAACTGGCTGATGTTTGGCATCCCAAAGAGCCGCTGCAGGGGATGCGAACAGCGCGGTTCCGGCGCCGTACCGGGGCGCTCCGTGTCTCCCCGCT
>NW_009932574.1:2696-5503 GCF_000696875.1 Nestor notabilis
GGGCGCTCCGGGTCCCCCCGCTGCCCTGAGGGCAGCCGGGACCTGGGAGCCGGTGAAGCACCTCTGCAGATCGCTTTTCCCGGAGAACAGGTCTCGCTCCTCCAGCGCATTCCCAAGGACAGCCCCGGCGCTCGGTGCCGCGGCAGGGAAACGTCCGCCACGCACATCCCGCGCTGGCGGGGCTGCGGGAGCGCAGAGCCCGCACAGCGGCGCTGCATGAGCCCTGGGCAGCCGCCTGGGATGGAGCTGATCCTGGGCAGGGAGAGCCGGAGCGAGAGGACGTGTGACCTTCCTCCCCGTTGCCGGTGATGGTCTGTGCTGAGTTCGCTCCTGCCGCTGCCCGGCTCTGGCTGGGAGCAAGTAAGCAATTGCTGTTTCATTTTTGCCAGTCCCTGCACTCCTGTCTCCTCAAGGAGAACCAAAAGGATGTTTTATCACGTGAATTTCTTCCTTAACTGTTACTGGGTTGGTTTTTTTATTTCTCTGAATGGCTGCTGAGCGGAGCCACTTTTGGTCTCTGGGATCAGATATTCTCCCCCATCTCCTGCAAACAAGCCGAGCTTTCCTCCACCTTTGCAAGCAGAAAGGCAGAGGCAAAGCAGGTGAACCACCACCCCATCTATGTGGGGCTAACAGCAGTGCAGAGCTGGTGCTGCTGAGGACTAACGAGAGGTGCATTGGCACAGGAACAGCCCTGCTGAGGGAGGTGTTCTAGTGTGAAGGTGCTTTATATCACGTGGAGGATTGCTCCTAATTTGAGACATGAGGGTAGAGGGGGTCTAAGCCAGTATGTGGGGCCAGATCTCCAAGGTGCTGAGACTTTATCCAACAAATGCCAGAGGAGAAGCCACAGAGGCACAGCAAGAGCCATGGGATTACGTGGTCACCCAGGGCTGCAGTGTGAGGGGATGCTGCTACAGCAGCATCTTGCTCATCCGTGTGTCTCTTGGGCTTGTCCTGCACTTGCCTTGCCGCCTCTGGGTGAGCTGTGCTGTTAGCAAGGCTGCCTGGAAAACTCTGCGTGCCCCACTTGCCCCTGGGGAGCCAGCTGTCTGCTTTGCAAGGCAAGCCTGCCATGGTGGCAGAAAACTGTGTCTTGCCCCAGGCCAAGACACACACACACGTGTCTTCTCCAGGCCACAGCATCCGCTTGACGAGCAGAGAGGTTTTCCTGCTCCGAGGAGCAGAAACCCCCCCCAGCTACTCTCTCCATCCCCAGAGCAGACAGGACAAAGCAGGTCCCCGTGATAAAGGCACATAAAGGCCCGAAACCCCTGGGGACTCGCACCCAGGGTCCCTTGGCACACTGCAGCCTGTAGCAGCAGAGTCCTTGGCACCCAGTGGCAAGGGCTGAGCGCTGCTGCCTGCCCCAGCAAAGCTGGGTTGGGTTTGCTTTGCGCCGCCCCGGGTTGTGTTCTGGTGGGGTCACTGAGTGTGGTGACATCTCCGTGGGTGCAGGGGCCGTTATCAATAACAGGAAGCAAACTTGTCAGGACAGGCAGGAGGGAGAGAGACAGAAAGAAAGGAAGCGGTTAGAAAGTAGTCACTTCCATTTCTGCTGCGAGAGAGCCTGTGCCCACGCGGCGCTGGGCTCAGGGGAAGTGGTGCTGGTTTTCTGTACGTTTATCTGGTCTGGGATCAGCAGTGAGTGCTTTGTGAAGAGCACACAGACCCAATCCTAGCCTGTGGTAACAGCCAGAAAGAAGATAGTAAACCAGGGATGATTAAAAATAGGCCACTCTCAGCCAACGTCCGGTGCAGAAATAGGTTCAGCAAGTCAAACAGATGCTGAGTTTGTCCCTCCACGGGGGCTAAGTTTCTTAACCTCGCTAAAAACAGCCCATACATGTGATGCTGACTAGTACCATCTGACCTCAGCATAGGGTGGAGCTGTGGATGCAATACCTGGGCCAAAGGGCTTTGCTGCTGCATGGTGCAGGCCAGGGAGGATGTGCCAGCGAGCAGCTTCTGCGTGGGGTCTTGGAGGTGGCGATGAGCTGGGCTTGGCTGAAAGACCAGTGGTACAGGGAGAAGCCAACCCAAGAGCCTGGATCCTCCAGTTCACAACTGCTGGAGAGCGGCTGCTGCTGCTGGAGAGGAGGCATCTCCATGCAGATACTTATAGATGTCCTTAGAGCAGCTCCAGTGCCTAAAGGGGCTCCAGGAAACCTGGAGAGGGGCTTTGGACAAGGGATGTAGGGACAGGACAAGGGGAATGGCTTTAACCTGCCAGAGGGGAGATTGAGATGAGCTCTGAGGCAGAAGCTCTTCCCTGGGAGGGTGGTGGGACACTGGAATTGGTTAAATGGAGAAGCTGTGGCTGCCCCATCCCTGGCAGTGTTCAAGGCCAGGTTGGACACAGGGGCTTGGAGCAGCCTGCTCTAGTGGAAGGTGTCCCTGCCTGGGGCAGGGGTTGGAGCTGGAGGAGCTTTAAAGCCCCTTCCACCCCAAACCATTCCATGATTCTATCATACTTGCATAACTCACCCTGGTGGCCTCTTCTGCTTTTCTTGGGCAAACTGTAGAGCTGAGGCCTGTCAGATCTTTTACTGAAAGCCATGTTTGCTTGAGCTTTCCATGTTGCTTTCCTGCATTCTACTAAAGTATCTCTTTAAGGTAGGAGAGCCCACAAAAAAAGCCTTGCTGTCTCCCGCAAATGTGAATCCACTGCCATATCCTATTATCCCTGCTATCCCTGCAAGATCCCCTTTGAGCACTGCCTTCTCGACCTGAATCCCACCAAGGCAATCCTGTCTAAGCACAGCAGGGCATGTCCTACAGCCAGGACACGCACCCCGGCAGCCAGG
>NW_009932574.1:5757-5979 GCF_000696875.1 Nestor notabilis
TGCAGACACAGAGTCTGTTTGAAGCCAGCTCCAGGTACCAGAAATAATTCTGCCGGCTCCCTGTGGCAAAGCCACGGTGCTGGAAGCCACAGATGCCCCAGATCTGAAGGAAAAGCTAGAAAACTGCTAGGGTTTGGGTTTTTTCTTCTGCTTTTGGGGCCACGGGGAGTCCTCAGATGCCCTGGGGCAGGGGCACCTTCCCTGCCAGCAAGTGCAGGCGGC
>NW_009932574.1:6086-8397 GCF_000696875.1 Nestor notabilis
AGGGGTTGGAACTGGATGAGCTTTAAGGTCCCTTCAACCCAAACCAGGCTGGGATTCTATGATCCCACGACACTGCAGCAGGTCATGTCCCACTTGGTGGGCATCACCCCTGCCAGAGGCCATCTCCACCTCCTCTCAGCCCCCCTGCAGCTCTGCCTGAACATCTTCTGGGGGTCTCCTGAGCCTCTTCCCATACATGAGAGTCACCAGCGAGGCCGCCTCAGCTGGGCTCTGGGGTTGCTGCACTTTGGGGAACCCTGCGGAGCTCGGGTGCAGCAGCCTGCAGGCATGTCCTGCTGCCTGCTCCTGCCAGGGTGGGTATGCTGTGTGCTGGGCTGCACCCTGCAGCACTGGCTGGGTCTGGGCCCTGTGTCTGCCTCCTTCTCTATTCCTGCAAGGGCCTGGGTTATGTTTCTGTCCCTGTCAGGGATGGCTGAGCATGTAAGGATCCAGGATGGACCCTGAGGAGGTCCAAATGGATCCTGTCATCCGTGAGGAGCCAGGACTGAATCAAGCAGTGACACAAGGACACCCTGGGTGTCAGCATCTTCTCCGCCTTCTCTTCTCCGTGTGTCAGACACCCCAGGGGATGACACGGGCTGGCTTCTGGGGCAGACTCTCTGCCAGCAGCCTCCTTTTTTTTAATAACGCTCAGCAAAGGAGGGGAAAGATGATGATTGTCAGCTGAGAAAATATCTGTGTGTTTCCCTAGAGACCTGGTGGCCTTCAGCAGCATCCCGCATGGACCGCAGCACCCAGCCAGCCCTGCTCATAGCAGAGCCTGTCAGAGCGGTGCTGAGCCCAGGAGCTCCACACACAAAGCTGAGCGTGTCAAATGGGTGCCCATGCATGTGACGAGCTGGTCAGGCCATGGAAAGCTGTCCATGTACACAAGCGAGGCTGTGTAAACACGGAATGCCCAGCCTGGCTTGGCCTAGGACCAAGCGCTCATGGGTGCTTTCAGCCCAGAGGGGAAGAGGGTAATGCCGTCTCCTGCTGCAGGTCTCTGGTAAAGGTCACAGCTGATCCTAGAGCCAATCTCTTGTGACATCTTTCTCTGCCAGATGTCAAGCGGCAGGAACTTGCCTCCCTGGTGAGGGTCTGCTCTGGGATCAGACAAGTCCTCTGCCCCAGTGGTGCTGGAAGAGCTGCTTGGAAAACAGGAAACCACTTGACCAGGCAAAAGCAGCACAATGTTCCTTTACTCTGCAGTGGTTGCTGGTTTAGGCTCTCCCAGGCAGGCGGCTCAAGCCGAACGGCACCGCGGTGAATCCCTCTGAGCTTTGGGCAGTCCCTCCTGGACCCTGGGACCAGCCCAGCTGCAGCACCCATGGGAGAAAGAAGACAGGGTGGCTTCAGAGCCCAGCGCTGAACTGGCTGCTGATGACAGCCTAGGGGCGGATGAGGAGGTGCACGGGTGGTAAACTGAGGCAGGGCAGGCACGTCCCAGCTCAGAGGTGAAAATAGCTTTTGCCAGTGCTTTGGGTGGGAACCAGCTCTCCAAGTCTGGTATCTGGGAAGGGACTCTGGGTCTCCATGCCCCACAGACCCTCCTTGCCCCCAAGCCCGCAAGCCAGGATGTTTAACTCCATGGGCACATCACTGGGGACCCTGGAAGGCAAGGCTGAGCTCCATGTCACTCTGCAAGACCCAGTGAAAGAGCCCACCATCCCAAGTCAAGCAGCAGAGGCTGTGGCTGAAGGGACAGATGCTTTACAGGATCCTGCATCCCTCTGTGCCCGCCTCACCCCTGCTCCAGAATCCCAGCACCCGCCTGGTGAGGCTGAGCTTGTGCCAGCAAAGCCTTTAGCAATCACTAGCCATGAGACCCGTACCCATGGCCAAGCCATGCCCCATTGGGTGACTGCCATCTATGGGGAGCAGCCAGGCTCCGCTGTGCCAGCCCCAAATGCATGTCAGCCTGGGGAGGGTGGTGTCGGGGGGTCCTGGGGCTGAGCTCCTGTGAAGCAGCAGAGCTGCCTTCTCTTGAGGGCTGGGCACAGAAAGCAGGAGGCGCCGCTGACAGATGAAGAGAGGCTTGTGTTGTGTTTGGCTCCGGGTGCTCTGGGAGATGCCAGGGAGAAGCCGAGGAGCTGCAGGAGCGGGCGCTGCAAAGGCTGCAGCCCTGCTGCGGGAAAGCGAGCACCCGTAGGTGCCGCGGCACAGTGCCCTGGGACCACTGCAGTGCAAGGAGAGCCACAGGCAGACATCGCTCCCTCTGCCCAAGGACCAGCCGTGCCCTTGCACAGCCCGATCCTGCTCCTCTCCCTCCCCTCCGAGGTGCCGGTCCGCAGCTCGGAACGGCAGCGCT
>NW_009932574.1:8439-10413 GCF_000696875.1 Nestor notabilis
AAGAGGGAAAGCAGCCAGGCAGCAAGACGGGACGATGCCTTCGCCCTGAGCTGAGGCATGGAGGATGGGCAGGCCTTGTGTTTACTCCTCCGAAAAGGAGACCTTCCTCCTGAAAACAAAACCTTTTGTGTGCAAATGCAGCCGTCTGGCAGGTTTGTTTTTATACAGGAAGCTCCGAAGCAGAGGGCTGGGGCTGGTTTTAGTTTTGAGGTGAGTTCTTCAGCTCATGGCGGTGTTTGGAAACTGAGCCGCTTTCCAGATTCGGAGGCTGTTTCGTCCCAGCAGTGTGCAGGGCTTCCTCCCCTCCCCACCACTGCCTTGGGCTGAGCCAGCATCGCCTTCCCTCTCCCTGTTCTCTGCACAGAGCTTTGCCCAGCCGGGGCTGGGGGGAAGCCACCAGCAGGGACAATGCCCGTGATGAGGAAGCTGAACCCCCTGAGCCGCAGCAGTAGCATGTGTGTTAGTGTGACCCTCATGGAACCACAAAGGGTCAGATGCCAAAGTCCCCCTGCCATGCACCACAGAGCAGATGGGGGAACCCACAGCCACCACATGGGGCTAAAGCTGGGCTAATCCTGCCAGCCTATTGCAATGATACCAGAAACAGGCGCTCCAGCCCTTGCTTTCAGCTGGAACTGCAGGAGACAGGAGTCCTCATGATTGCTGCCATGGCTCTTGCCACATCCATCAAGAAAGGGGAGGAGGTGTCTTGGTACCTGCTCCCATGGTCCCAGATTTCCTCCAACTGGCAATACCCTGCACCTTGCACCCAGACACCAGCTGCTCAGGAGGGTGAGGATAAGTACCACCCTGGACAAGCTCTTGGGATGCTCTGTACCTCTTAAGTCAACTTACCAGCTCCTCTCCATCCACCCCTTGGCATGGGACTGAGAGGGACCAGGATGCTCACACTCTGGGATGGTGGCTGGTCTAATGGGGCTCAGGGCAGCAAATCCTTCAGCAATTACAGTCCATGGACACCTGCAGGGCTGGAGCATGGGTCTGGGTGTTTGTGCTGGCTCCATCACAGCCTTGGTGCTCTCCCTCTCCCCGTGCATGAAGGGATGCTCACCATCTCCAGGAGTCCTTCCCATCACAGGCTGCCCCCAGCAGCATGTGGTACAAAACGAGGTGAGGCGCAGGGAGCTGCGAGCTATGCCCAGCCTGCAGCACAGCACACATCTCCCACCCTCCCTGGGGCGCAGACCCCTGCCCTCGCAGGAGACATTTCTGCCCGGCTGATCCCTCCTCCCTGGCATCCTGCAGCGCTGGGCGAGCCCAGGCGGGCCTTCCTGCAGGACCAGCCCAGACTTGAGCGTCAGGGCCCGGCACAAGCAGGAGTAAACGGCAAGAGTGAGTGTGCCAAGTTGACACGGTGCGCGCCAGGCTCGCCGGACACGCTGTGGACCACACTGGGCATGTCCGGCAGGACAGGTACTGCTCCCGCTCCTTGCTCCCCTCTTTCTCCTCCTGACCGTGCGGTTGGAACCGGGATGCGTGCGGTGGGGAAGGCAGCGTGGACCCTCCTGTGCTCTGGTACGGTGAGGGCAAAACCCCATCCCAGGGCCCTGGGGCAAGAGACACGGAGCGGGCAGCCTCTGTGCGTGGCTGTGCCAGAAGCAGAGCCTGGCATTGCTGTGCCTGCACAGGGGGGATGTGGTGCCCAGGCTCCCCAGCAGGGTGAGGCACGGGTGGGCACTGGGAGCTGCTTCGTGGCTACTTCTTGGCTCTGTGAGTGTGGCATCCTGGCAGCACCCGGCACCTTTGCTGTCAGCCTGCACTGGTGGGATCCCAGGGTGGGAGCAGAGCCCCGCAGGGCTCCGCAGGCTGTTGGTGACGGGGCGATCCTGGGGCCGTCCGGCTGCTGCCCTAGTGCTGCTTGCAGCGGTGCGGGGCAGGCTCTCTCCCCGCTGCTGTCAGCTCTCCCCACGGGGTGCCTCTGCCCCCAGCCAGGGGAAAGGGACTCCTGCTGCC
>NW_009932575.1:0-11777 GCF_000696875.1 Nestor notabilis
GAACAAACAAAACCTTGCAATTGACCATTTTTCATTATAATATTCTTATTTTAGAATTCAGGAAGATTATCCTTCAAAGGACTTCTCTACAGTGCGTTTGTATCTCACCTCTTTATCCTCTTCCTCTCTGCCTCTCTAATAGTCATATCATAAATAAGACTGTAGTCATAGTTGAAATACCTTTTCCACAGTAGTCCAGAGACCTCAATTACAAGCTTATCAGCTGGTCTCCTGATTTTATGATGACACTCTCCTATTCAGCATCTGTAGCCTGCCTGGAAAGATATATCCAACCCTGGAAATTACTCCTGAGTACATGAGTACAGGAAAAATAAAACAGATGACTCTTGAGCTGTTGCAGACATCTTTGCTCTATTTTAAAACTAATTCAGTTCTATTTCCTTTACCAGCTACCAACTCTCACACAACATGCAAAAGCTTTTTTGAAATCTTTAGCTATATAACCAATTAAGCTGACAGTGACTCAAGGTTTGTAAGTTGTAAGGAAGGCACTGGCATCTGCACATAGCTATTTAATGGAACTAAAATGCAGATATGTCTCTGCACAAGGAATCCTCCAAGACCAGCTTCCTCTGTGGAGCGTACAACTCTTTGAAACCATCCTTTCAGCAAAAACTTATTGAAAGCTGCTACCTGTCTCTGATAAAACAGAATTATCTGAAGACAAATAATTCAACAAAATAAAAAGGGCTATCTGCCATTTACTTGCAGACAAGAAAAGTGTGTAATAAATCTAACAGCACAACTACCAGCGCTTTGAGCCTCTGAGGACTGCTCCAAAGCGGAGGGTTAAATGCTCCATACTGAACCAGTGAATCCAAAGCAAGTCTTCCTTGCCCGTTACATGTCTGTGTCTTGTGGGAGAAAATTCATGAGAAGAAGAAAACAAGTTCATATTTTGTGGTGGTCTTAGCAAAGACGTTAATAATACAAAATTAACGTTGTTGGACACTCTTTAATAAGTTGCAGTTATAAAGCTGTAATAATGTAACCCCAACTGCTTTGGTTAGGAAAATTTCTCATTGGTTCATCTAGCCTCTTCCATTTTCTGTTAGCTCCCTTAGCTGAACAGCACTTCGCAGCAATCCTTCATACTACTCTAGATTTTCTTCACTTCTCAGTCTAATCATCTTTTCTTTTTGAACCTCACCATTGACTGCCTTATGCAAAGTGGAATTTTGGATCATGAGGCAAACATTTTATATGCACAGTGAAGCTCACACTTGAACATTTATTTGTTCTAGTGTTAAAGTGCATTTTTTCATGGCTGCAATCTAGTGCAAAACTCTCACTGGAAAAACTAGCACAAAACTACCCTGGAAAGCCTACAGAGTGAGCAAGAGGGTGGGAAAACCACAAGAGATTCTGCAGGAACAGAAGTTTGCAAGCTTTCTTAAAGTTCAAGAGCATTTCATCTAAACCTGTTGGATTTTGACAAACAAATAGGAAATAATACAAGTCTGAGTAAGAAAGAGAATGCCTAGAGGGATGTGAAGGCTGGAAGTAAAGAGCACACTGTATGAGTTAAATTGGTTTTAATGTAAATGCATACAGCATAAGGCAAACCTCTGTATTTGTGTTCAATGTGGCTGATGTGCAATATACCAGAGATAACACTCCAGGCATTTCTAATTTCAACATAAGCAATTTTCCTCATTCAAGAGAAACAAGCAATTGTAATAGTGGATATAAAATTCTCTACCAACAGATTGTTCTTAAAATAAGTAGCTTCTGAAAGCATCAACAAATATCAATAGCAAAATATGGGTGCAGTCAGCAGCTCAAAACCATATGCAAATTCAATATTGGTAATTATTTCCATATAAATAATATTCACAATCTTACTATACATGGGATTTGTATGTGAAAAATCTATATAAATTTGGTTCAGAGTATAATTTTCATATATATATGCACACATACACATGTATACATGTACATATACCTGTATACACACACACACATATTTACTAGAAAGTTTGGACCAGATGTTCTTTGAGGTCCCTTCCAACCTGGTATTCTATGATTCTATGATCTACAAAAATACACCTGTGTATACAGACAGGCATAAAGTCATGGAATCATAAAATGGTTTGGGTTGGAAAGGACCTTAAGATCATCTAGTTCCAAGCCCCCTGCCATGAGCAGGGACACCACACTAAACTATGTCGCCCAAGGCTCTGTCCACACATATTTACATAGGTCTTTATATACATAAAACGATTACCTTGCCAGCAAATGAAAACTTGTGACATCCTCTGTACCCTGTTTAAGTTTGAACCCATTCCCCCTTGTCCTACCACTAGAGTCCCTAATGAAGAGTCCCTCCCCAGCATCCTTGTAGGCCCCCTTCAGATATTGGAAGGCTGCTATGAGGTCTCCACGCAGCCTTCTCTTCTCCAGGCTGAACAGCCCCAACTTTCTCAGCCTGTCTTCATATGGGAGGTGCTCCAGCCCTCTTATCATCCTCATGGCCCTCCTCTGGACTTGCTCCAACAGCTCCATGTCCTTTTTATGTTGAGGACACCAGAACTGGACACAATACTCCAAGTGAGGCCTCACAAGAGCAGAGTAGAGGGGCGGGATCACCTCCTTTGACCTGCTGGTCATGCTGGTCATGAGTTTCTCATCAACCACCACCCCCAAGTCCTTCTCCACAGGGCTGCTCCAAATCTCTTCTCCGCCTAGCCTGTAGCTGTGCCTGGGATTGTGCCGACCCAGGTGTAGGACCTTGCACTTGTCTTGGTTAAACTTCATGAGGTTGGCATCAGCCCACCTCACAAGCGTGTCCAGGTCCCTCTGGATGGCATCCCTTCCCTCCAGCGTATCAACTGAGCCACACAGCTTGGTGTCGTCGGCAAACTTGCTGAGGGCGCACTCAATTCCATTGTCCATGTCACTGACAAAGATGTTGAACAACACAGGTCCCAACACCGATCACTGAGGGTCACCACTCGTTACTGGTCTCCAAGTGGACACTGAACCATTTACAGCAACTCTTTGCGTCCTCACTAAGTATTCACACTGATCACCATTTTTGAAGATACTTAAAATCAAAGCAGACAAGATCCTGAGCTACCTGCTCTAGCTCTTCATTCTGAGTGAAGAGCTGGACCAGAAACTTCTAGTGGCTTTTTACTATTAGGAAGGAAATCAAGATCTAGCCCTTCTGGATAAGTCATTTCAATTGCTTTTACCAGTATGTTATGCCAGTTTTGCCTTTTTCCTTTTTCTTTTGTAAAAGGAACAGAACACCAACATGAAAAACATATTTTCTTTTTTTTTTTTCTACAGACAAATAAACAAAGAAAATGGAACCAGATAACTAAAAGCAGAAAGGAGAATGCTCTAAAATACATCTCCTTTCTGAGAAAAAAGCATTTGTAATTTCTCTTCCTCCTTCTGCTACTGCATTCCTCAGGGAAGCTTTATGGCAAAGAAGATATGTTTCAGCAACAAAATTAATGTTAAGAACAACAGAAAAATATAGTATATAAAACGAGCTTAGCACTTCCGAGAGCTAAAAAAAAAAAATATAAAATAAAATTAATTCACTTTTGAGACTTAGGAAAAAGCCAAAATGGGCATCCTCCTATTGTTCCACTACTTGAGGATTCTTTTAAAAGAATAACTTTAAGCCCTGGCTATTCAAAAACTACCTACCCAAGCTGTTATCCTTGCTTTTAATTTTCTTCAAGGTGGGAATACATTTTCTTCTGTGTTACCAAGATCTTGAAGGCCCAAATATACAAACTTATTTTGTTAAAGCGCACTTATTATGGAATGTAACATGAAGATCAACAGGTACAAGGATGAAAAGAAAGTAAGTTTACAGGCACATAAATCGACCGTGAAGGAAAGCTATTTGCAAAATTTCTATTATATGAATGTAAGCACTTGCATTCATTTTCCTCAAGACTGCAGATATAAATTCAGGTGCTTAATTAATTGTTCAAAGGAACCATCTGATACAGCTACTTGGTCTATTTTCTTGTTTCAGATTAAGAACATTAACATTTCTGAAGGGACAAAGAGAAGAAGGGGTTGTTCAGCCTGGAGAATAGAAGGCTCCAGGCAGACCTCATAGCAGCCTTTGCAGCACCTTAAGGGGCCTACAAGAAAGCTTTACAACACCAAGCAGTGATAGGACAAGCAAAAGCAGCTTAAAAACAAAACAGGGTAGATCCAGATTAGATACTAGGAAGCTGATCTTTACTGTGAGGGTTGTGGAACACTGGCACAGGTTGCCCAGAGAAGCTGTGGCTGCCCCATCCTTGGAAGCGTTCAAGGGCAGGTTGGACTGGGCTTTGAGCAACCTGGTCTAGTGGAAGATGTCCTTGCCCATGGCAGGGAGTTGGAACTAGGTGAGCTTTAAGGTCCCTTCCAACCTAAACCATTCTATGATGATTTTTGTGTTTGTTATTGTTATATATATGTCTATAAAATAATTTTCAGGGTTGTTTTAGATAGTAGAATTTCTGTTAATTCTTTTTCTTGAACAACAATATCTTAAAAAACAAATATAGATTAGTATAACAGAGAAGTTAGAGTAAGTAGAACCAAGAGTTGAACAGTGATTTGTCTTCAGGATTTTTGAACAAAACTTATAAATCAAAAAGGTAGGCATCTATCCATGTTACACTTTCTTATAGTTTGCAAGAAACTTCAGAGTTAAATAAGAAAATACTTTGTGGGTTCTATTCTATTGTCTATCCTATAATTCAACTATCTCAAGTATATTTTCATCTGTAAGTGAGTTCAGATGAGGTCACTATATCCTTTAAAACCCAGAAGACAGTGCTGCAAAAGAGGACCCCTTGATATGGAATAATTATTTTTATTATTTGGTATTTCTGTTTAACTAGAGTACTTGGTAACACAAAATATGTGCATGCACACTTGGAGGAGCAAGTATGGGAATACAGTGCAGTTAAAAGCCACTAATACCAAGTCCCTTGAGATACTAGAGTTCCAGCACAAATTTCACGGGAGTGTCACAAACACTCAACCATTCAGATTCCCCTCAGCTTTTCAGTTTCACCACTACATACCACAATTCTTCCAGCTCAGGGCACCGAACTGGAGAAGGCTATTCCATAAGCAAATGAGTAACTGTGGGTTTAAAATTCACCCCTGAACATACCCAGGAACAATTTGCTGTCTACCAGCTGTTCCCTGTCCCCTTCAGACCCATGCCCTTCACAACCCAGAGCTGCTTCTGACCACCATGAACAACTTTCTTCCACCCAAATGTCAGTAAAGTGTATTATTTTCAATCTGTAGCACAGGAGATATTTGACCTCATTCTGGAATATTTATTGGTCCTCCATGCCCTTTCATGCCACAAAGCCTTTCTATTACGTACCATTTTTGGGAAAAAAAAAATATTCAGTAAAAAAGCAGCTAAAAACTTATTCAAAGATATGAACAGATGACTCCTGATTAGTTATAAATCTGGCCAATAACTATATGGAGACTTACTGAGGCACTAAAGAAAGAATCTCTCATATTACTTATAAGCAACAGCTGTCCTTTCTGATTTTCAGGAAGACAAAGGATACTATATAAATTGTAATCAAAAATGCTTTTGATGTCCATAACAATTGAATAATTAAATCGTGCTTTTATATAACATAGCAGAAGCTCCATACACACGTAATTTAAAGACAATATCCCAATTTTCCCCCTAAACTCCTTAAAGGCAGATTCTTGCTATTTTTAATAGTTAATCATTTCCTAGGTTAAGAAAAATGCTGAGTAAATTCATATATCTTCACCAAAACTTCTAGTCAGCTGACATTTACCAAATCTTGCTTTCCCTCTTCTAAATGCTAGCACAGCATACCCCAAACAGTGTATCTAATCATAGGTTACTAAAAATAACCTAATTTAGCTAATGCCAAGAAATAAACCTTGGATTTTCAGATTTAGAGCATACACACTTAAGACTGTATTGTCAGTTTATACCACAAATTTAATCTAGGACTGAGAAAAGGCTAGAGACCAAGCCCAGCAGAGGTATAACTGATATATCTACCTAAAACACTCATCATCATCATTACTGCTGGATGGAAGGGAAGGAAAGGTGGGGGGAGAGGAAAAAAAACATAGCCCTAAATGCCCTCCCTGTTGGCAAAGGAGGTGAAAAAAGAAATCGTTCACACATCTAGCTGTCCTATTTAATGTACATTAAAAAAAATGCAAGCAAGACCATGCAGCTCTATTTATATATAAATGCAAATAAACAAAGTTCAGCGTACTCAGCATATTTTTAAAAGATGATGAAATATGCACAAAAAGATTTTTTTCCAGATCTGGCGCATTTTCATAAACAGAATTGCCACAGTCTACAACTAAATGTACATTTTAAAAGACTGTCATTTTATTTACCTCCAGTTTTAGTGCTGAGATCCCGAACGCAGAATGCTCCAATGCTGGATGCTGCTTGCCTCTTTTCTGTTCTTTCTTTTCTAAAAATTGGTTTCAATCTTTTGATAGTTTAAAGTACAGAAGGAATTCCAAGACAGCCTTACCTAGATGAAGAGAATCTGGAGCTCGTACATAACCTTCCTCAAATCTTTGGTCAATAAAAGGAAAAAAAACCCACAAACCAACAAAAAAAACCCACCAAAAATGAAGAAGCAAACAAACAAACAAACAAGACCAGTCCCAGTTAGCTCCTGCTAGCATAAAAGTTCAAATTTCGCTACTGAGATCATTGCTCTATTCTAAACAGTTTTGCTCAATGTGTGATTCTAACAAAAACACCCTCTGCAGCTGGAGGGAGCCTTAACTAAGCACGAGCCTGTCAAGCTTTTCCCAGTGACTTCTGTCTACTAAATTCAGACTGATGTTTTGTGAAAGGGGCCTCAACAACCAGGCCCAGATTGCCTGAAAAGTATTTCCTGCCTTTGAGAGAGAGAGAGAGGGAGAGAGAGAGAGACAGCAAGCCTGCCTGCCTGCCTGCCTGCCTGCTATAGGGAGAGGGAAAAGGAAAGTGTGCACAGAGATGGGGAGGCAGAGAAGAAAAGATCAAGCATTTCAAGATATTCAGCCTAATACACTGCTGAGCTATTTCTGTCAAACGGGAATATCAGTGCTACAGTTACATAATGTAAAAGTGTTTTTAAACCCCTCCTTCATGGTTGGTTTTTTTTTTTTTTTTCTGTCAAAATACATTTTATGCATCTCTACAGTTCGTACAAAGGTAACAGTTATCCAGAACAAGAGGAGAACATCCCTGAAACACCTGGTCTTTGGCACCAGGTAGTGAGAAACAGGCATAGAACAAGGTGGTCTAAGCTCAATTAACACGCTGCATTGACAAAGGGTTTAGTGCTATTCTGATGAGCAAACATGCACGGTTTGGTAGATACCGTTTACATGCATACACTAAAATTGTGTTCCTACTTGAAAAATAAGCTGGATCTGAGAAAATGAACATTACAGTTTAAGCGCAGTCATATTGCAGACAGTAGTATATGTTGCTTTAACTCCTCTAAGAATCCTCCAGAGTCACACAAATCCAGCTCTGCAAAAGCAAAAGGACAGACTCCATCTTGATCATATTAGTATTTTGCTGACATAAAACACTTGTAACTACTTCGTTCCAGTTTGACAGGGTGCCTGAATCACATCTCCAGAGTAACCCACAGCATCTACATCCTTTGCTCTATACAAATTTAGTGAATTTCATCTGTTTATCTTTTCTGCTTTCTTCTGCCTCCTCTGAATGACTTCCTCTTAGCTATTCCAGCCTGAGAACTTGGATTACCCATTTGGTTTTGATTAAAACCAGACGGACAGCTCTGTAGAAGTTCGAGGGTAAGCTAATGGAAATTACTAGTATGGCTTTAATTAGTGAATCTATTAATAAATATTAGCTATGCACATAACAAATTCTACTAATAAACACATGCAGAAACCATCTTTGGTCACTAGTATTATATTTAGGTGAAATACTCAATTTTTATTTAATGTGAATCATAATGGTAATGATCAGTATGATTTCAAACTAGACCTCTTCCTCCCCCCCCTTTATTTTTTTTAAAGAAAGAAGTGCTGTTGCTAAATGTAATCCTCTTCTTAAGTGAGTCATTCGTACATCATCTACCTTCTCACGACCCCTTCAGTCAGTGTAAACGCTTTTTATTAATTATTGCTCTGAGTGAATGATTTTACAGTTACTAATCGTATTATTGACTGGAATCTTTGGCGTTTGGCTTGTCTTCAGAGGGAACAATAAAGACGGAGAGGTAAGACACTGCATCGCACACCACATGCTACATTACACAAAATAGTGCCTGAACATTTAGTGACGAGAGAGTCTCTATTCAGGAAGCCTGACACAAGTGGGACAGGATATTTACCCTGAAAGGAGATAGGAAACCTTCAAAATCACAAACTGCTGATACATAAGCATTCTACCAGCCCCAAACAACTGCCTTTTAACTGTTTATATAATGTCTTCATTAGCTCAAGTGAGTCTTCTCGAGGGCATTTCTTCAGTCAAAGAAAAGTCATCCCTGTAGGGCTGTCTCCAGCTCCCACTAATATGGCTGTATCTGGAGCTAATTTGTCAAGCTTTAGCTCCTCAGCATGTGGAACTTTGTGCTAAAGTCTGCTAAATTTGCCAAATGTGGTCTTGTTGCACATGTAATTTTATATATACATTTTTTTCAGCTTTAATATTACACCATTAACTTTAAAATTACAAAAAAATTACACAGAACTAGATGGAATTGTGTTTCAAATATCTCCCAATAGCTTCCACATACATGGACAGCAGAGGTAGGCAACCTTAAGTGGAATGACTTACCAGCCTAACCTTTGCATCTGCAAAGATTGAGGTCTTTGAAGCACATAAAAGGAAATAGCATATGTGGTGGTAACCTCTGCACAGACAGAAGTGTAGCCCCAGAGGTAAATAACTTTTCAGAATTATTTTTCACTATATTTGGCTAGTCTGAGATCCAAATACATAAATTTTACTGTACCGTAAAGTTTGTTTTATGCTATTTTCTGGAAATATTTCCAATTTAGAAGTCAGTGAATAAATTACATGTTGCAAAGGTACACATTTTATTTGAAATTATGCAATTGCATGGAATGCACAATTCTGAAATTTATTTTTATGGGAATAAAAACAAAAAAAAAGTCTTAGTTTCCGTACAGTTAAAATTTATTAAGAATATTAGGCTTTATGATACCGAAAAGAGTAATGAAAAATTGAAACACACAGTTCCAAAAAATAGATATTTCAAGACAGAATTTTAATTATTTTTTTTTTCTAATTATTTTTCTTCATCTAAATGTTACTTTATATTCCATCAAGAAGTGTTGATTTAACAAAAAAATAATTTGGGGTTTGGTTGTTTTGGGGGTTTTCTTGTTGGGTTTTTTGCTTGCTTGGTTTGGGTTTGTTTTTTTTTCCAGAAGCTGGTCAAAGGAATAAGGCATTGTAACTATGTAAGTGAGGACATGTTTGAAAGTTATGAAATTATTAAGGTATGGACTGCTCTGTGAAACAGCTTCACAAAGTCAACTTGTTTTCAAATAGTGTAACACTTGATGAATAGCTAAAAAGAGAAAATAAGGACATCACAGACAAAGTCTACTTCCTAAGAAAACTTAGGACAGTCTCCTATATTACCATCTCCTGCTATCTCATTTATAGAAAGGTGGAGAATAACCAGAGCTTCAATACTAGTTCTAAGCTGCTTTATTAGAACTTTATAATGATGACAATTAAAAAAAGCATACAGCAGTATTTTATGGTGGAAAAAAGGAAAAGAACAAACACATGGAATCAAAACATCTAAGTCGGAAAATATTAATTCTATTGGGTCTTGGAAAATCAATAGAACTGAAAAAAGTAGAGGAATGAAGGAGTAATGATAAACAAGGTAATTCACTAATGAGACAAGTTAATAGCCCTGCAGTATTTTGTATGTGGTGATAAAATGCACTTCAATTGCAGTCAGACTGACTATACTGTTAGAATTTAGCTTCTCGAAATCTCTGAGTTTAAATCAAACTAAAAAAGCACCTGAAGTCTTACACTCATTTGTCTTAAGCAATACAAGTTGCTATATGCTTCATAGAAAAACATAACAGTTTTTGTTGACATCTTCCTGTTTTCTCCTAAAGAGTATATAGTTCAACTGGAGATGTTTCCCCTAATGACGAAAGAATAAGAAAAAAACAAACCCATCTTATTTTGTTTAAATACACGTGGAAACTGCTGAAAGTACAGCAAGACAGAGGCAGACAGCTCTATTTTTTAACCATTTTTGAAGTTCCAATATTTGCTTTTGCTTCATAGTAAAATTATCCAATTTCATGAAGTATTTAATACTTTCTCATTTCATATTGTATCAAATATATTATTTTGTTCATGCCAAGACATTTCATGAAGAAGTTGTCAGTGACATGTTAACAAAGGTTACCATTAAGCCATCAAAGGGAAAGAAGAAAGTTAATGCCATTTCGGTTTTTATTCAAAGATCCTAATTTTTCCACATAAAATAAACTCTGAAGTCTGAAACTGCTCCTAAGGTAGGCACAAGCACCAAAATAATACGCCAAATGAGGGTGAACACTGATTAAAAGAATGAAATTACTTCCAAAATGGGTAGGTGATAATCCTTATACAGATTACCTATTTTTAGTACTGTTTGTTCTATTTCCTGTTTAGGACTTTTTGATTATTCACATTCAGGTTTGAATGACCAAAAGGAGGATTTTGCTTATATTAGGCTATTTAAAGTGTGCTTGTCTGAGTTTCTTACATTTTCTCTGGTATGGATTATTATCCATTGCTCCAAACAAATCTCACTCTTCTACGAGCTTCAAATATTGGTAGGAATTTCTGTGCTATTATTTTATAAACTTTCCTTCATTAATTTTCATAAGAAATTCTTTCAGGGAAACACTAAAGGTGGATGCAATGCAATGTCCTAAGTGAAATGAAACTTTCCTCAAATTAGCTCTCAAGCTTACCTGTTAGTTGAAATGCTAGTTGAACATACCTTTTCTTGTGTTGACAAACTGATGACAAAACCTGCAAGAGTACAATTACTGCAGTCCTCATGGAAATAAAAACTGTCACAATCTACATCTTCAAGTTTCTAGGTAAATAACACTGAAGTTCAGCAAGATATTGCAAAGCTATTTGGCTTATACAATTACAGAGATGTAAACTGCAGTTTAACTGCAGTTTCAAGAGCTAATCAAAGAATAAGTGGTTCCAGTCTCACTGGAATATGCTATCCAGATTTTGACCTTGCTTCTACTTTCTAGTAATCAATCAGTGTATCTGGCATAACTTGGCAAGAAACTCAGAAAGCTGTGTATTGCTGAACTATATCTTACACTTCCTGCTGTGAAGACTCTTTATCTCCTATGCTGGGGATGTCTTTCAAGCAATTACTGATTTTTAAATCAAGCCCGTGAGAAAATTTTCGTTTTAAAGACCACAGATTTCAAGCAAAAGTAAAGCATGAAGATGTAAGCAACTGTCCTCTGTTTTCAAGTGGTGTACAAAGGTATTGTGGTTACCACATGAGTTAAAAATTATCGCATAGGTGCGGGTGGTACATTTTATTTCCATAGAGCTGACAGGCAGTGATAAAAGAAGATACATGATTACATATGGTAAATATTAAGCGTAGTGCCTTTAAATACTGTGTGTGAGTAGACAATATGCAGTCAGGTTCTCTAATAGTCTTCAGCTCTCAGTGAAGACAATTCTTTCC
>NW_009932575.1:11808-29025 GCF_000696875.1 Nestor notabilis
TAAGAATATTCTTGGAAGGACATTGACGTATATTTACTTTAAAAGTCACATTTTGTTGCTATGATTGTTTTTGTGATAGGGCTGAAATAGCTGCACTAAACTCAGGGGAGATACTCCAATTTACAGCAGTTGAGAATGTGGTCCATTTGTTGCAGACTTTTTCAAGGTATTTGGATTCGTCCTTCCTTATTACTTTCAGACATGTAGAATGACATGGTCTCAATGGCTGTTATCTGTTCAGTATAACGTATATGAGACCTTTTAGACCTAGAATCATAGAATCATTTAGCTTGAAAAAGACCTTTAAGATCGAGTCCAACCTACCACTGCCAAGTCCACCACTAAACCGTGTCCTTAAGTGCCACATCTACACATCATTTAAATACCTCCGGGATGGTAACTCAGCTACTTCCCTGTGCTGCCTATTCCAGTGCCTGATAACCCTTTCAGTGAAGAAATTTTTCCTGATACCCAATTTAAATCTCCTCTGGCAGAACTCAAGGCTATTTCCTCTTGTCCTCTACTGATTTCATGTTGTGTCTCTGTATTTATATTTACTGTTAATTATTTTGTTTCTTTCCACCATTCAAAATGGAATATAAGAACACAAAAGCTGTAGCTCCACTTCCTAAACTCTCCCTCAATGGCTGGATGCATAAAAGCATTCAATAACATAGGAGTTAATCATTCCTTTTCATTATAATAAGTTTGCAGTATGTGAATGGAGAAACAGGTTGTTCTCTGCCCAGCTTCTGGGAGTGCTTGTAGTAAGTAACTCTGGCAGTGGAAGTCTTCCTAGAAATTAATCTAAAAAAAATAACCCGTGTACCAAAAGAGTTTAACAAGTACAGGAAATGCTCACCATGAAAGTCTTATGCACTGTTAAGGAAAACTCATTTCAGACATGGACATTTCAACAGTGCTATTCAGTTTCAGGACAAAAAAAATTTACATTAATAAAACTATTACCATGACTATGTCTAAGAAGAATGGATAAGAAAATTGAATCTTCACCAACCTGTAGATTATTATACAGAAGAATGGATTATGACCACAAAAGTTAGAACCCTGTATATTCAATTGTTGTTCATAGAATAGTTATGGTTGGAAGGGACATTCAAAAGCATCTAGTTTCAACATCCGTGCAACAGGCAGGGACACCTTCCTCTAGACCAGGTTGATCCAAGCCCCAGCCAACCCATCATTGTTGCTATTTTTGTTCCTGTTAGCATAAAGGCATAAAATTCTTATGCTGTCACCCTTAATAGTATTGTCTTCTCATGATGTTAGCCATATCATATGTGAAGTTTTCTATGTGTGTTATAAGGCTATTAAAACCAGAAAGAGACCATTTCCAGAAAGAATTAGAAATTTACAGACCATCACCTTTATACATGATTGTATATCTTAACTTCATCATTGACAGTGAACGATTGCTGAAAATAAAACTGAACTTTTTCTCTAGCTGTTTCCAGCTTCACATGTGACTCAATGAAACATCCAACACTGAGAAACAAGGTTATAATTTTAATGTATAACAAGGGCCATTTATATATTATTAACTTACTGCATGCATATCTATTAAAAAAATTATTCATAGAACATTCAAATGGTACTAAATACACACTTAATGAAACATATCTAGGTGATCATTATTAGCTAGAGGCTATGACAAGCTTATCATTATAGTCAATTACTAATTTTATATCAGAGCTTAACAAAAAGTGATTAAAAAATTGATTTAAATGATGTATGTCAAATCTCCTGCTTATAATGATCCCTCTGCAACCATCTATTGACTTCATACGCTCCAACCTCTGCAAATAACTTGGCAGACAGAGGGTCAGGGAGCTGAGGAGAAGCATCCAAGTTCAGTTAAGATGTAGATGGAAGTGATCTTAAGCTTAACGGATGTCCAGTTACGATAGGTTGTATGGAGAATGGCCAGTAGACTCCATCTTGCAAAATGCAAAATCTTAAAATGTTTATTACTTTAGTACTGCTGTTATAGAGAACATTATAAAACCCCATATATGCCTGGGGAAATGTACATTTAATTCAAATGTCTAGGGAGTACTTATCACTCATGAAAGTTGTGGGAAATATCTCATTAAAACAAAGAAATAAACATATGTACATACAAGCATGTTTTACCAACTTATCTGTGGCTTCAATATGGGTAATATAATTTAGAGATTAGTTTTCTAACCGAAGTCCGTTATTTTAAAAGGCATACCTAGCTGAATACTCAGTGCTATTGTCCGTTTTCATAGTATACAACATAAACTGATGAGGCCCTGCTTGTTTTGCATTTGGATATGTACACACTGGTAAATGTTTCTGCAGAATCTATGAAGGTTGTACAAACTCTGCTTTTGTTTTCTTTTTTGAAAAATACCCTAAAAGTTTGCTTTTTCACTTTTAATTCCATTAATAATCTGTTTCATCTTCAGAGTCAATAAGAAAGTACTTATAGTGATACTGTGTTTGTTCTTAAAACAGACCAAGCAAGGCTGTTAGTCTGTTTCCTGAGAAAATACTTGGGAGGCATAAATATAATTAGCACTGTTTTCTTGTAGAAGCCACCGGTTACTCAAAATAAATTCAGCCTTCCCAAACAATAGGGAACTATTGGATTACTTCAGGCAGATTCCTTCCTGGTGTCATTTTATTTAGTGCCATTAACCTTAACTGTGCTGACTTAAAACGGTTTGCATAATCATTAAAGGAAACATGTTATTTGATAAGTGGTTGTTTACACAACTGTTGAACAATCAATTCCAAACACAGGATTCATTCAGCTCCAAATTTTAAGTTTTGAATAGAGAACTGCATACGTACATCCAATGAGAGATCCACTCTTCTGAAAGGATAAACTTACATCCCAGGAATGCGTTTAATTTGGGTGAAATACATTTATAGGTTTAATATATTTACAACTTTTAATGCTGTCGTTATGGAATCAAATTTAGGAGTTACTGCCTCAAAGATGAAGATTTCTGTGCCTTTTTATTTTTTTTTTTTTTTTTTTTTAGAAGAGAGAGACCAGGGAAAAGATAATATCCACCCCCCGCCCCCACCTCTCCCAAAGAAAAATCCTCTGTAATTTGTATTTTTATATAACAGGAATCTTTAAACGAAAGAGGAAAAATGGTATTTTAACAAAAACAAATTAAGCAACAGAGATATTCTATTTAGGCAGGAAATGAGAATAGGCTTATAATTTCAGAGTACAGATAATATTGGAATGCAAATAACTACAAATTACATTTCTTATAGGATAATCAGTTATTTGTAGCAGTTAGATGTATTTAGATATATTTGGATACTAAAGCATGTATTGAACTCTGCGTTTGAGTGGCAACTGATAAACCCAACGAGACAAAATAAGAAGGTCTAAGCTAGCATTTTTATTTCCATTGAAGAGAACAACAAGAAGTAGAAGGATCTTCAGAACAATTACGTACCTACAGTACCAAGCTTAGAATTTATAGAGAAAGTTGTCTCTCTACAGACATAAGGAGTTTTCCTGGACAAAGAGATAGTAATTCTCATTTCTGTGAACTACAAGCTCATATCAGTACTTAATTTTCTTAGTATCATGTGGACAGTCTAATTCTTTATGTCAACAGAAAGCTAAGATGCTGCACTTCCCTAACAGATAGGTATTACAAAATTATGCTTTCTTAACTTCCTTGGTTTTATGAAACATATTTTTCATTAATCAAAGGCAGCAGCTCTTCAACAAACCACCAAAATATGAAAATCTGTTACATCAACATTACTGAAATCTAATATACAAGTAAACTGAAGTCTGTGAATGACTATACATGTTATCAGGATTTCACGCAACAGAAGGAATTAGGATCTGTTTCCAATGGTTTTGCCAGTTGCCATATAGGCTCTCAAAACTGGTAAAAGTGAAAAGGTCCCACAGCTACCCAATCTTAAAAACTTTCAAAGACACTTATAGAATGTGCTGGTCCTTAGTCCTGGAGTAGAAAATGTTTATATTAACTGCTTTTAGGTATTTTAGCTAAAATGAAAGTTTCTCAGAAAAAATAAATAGTAATATGACAACAATTAAAGTAGATGCTGTCAGCATACAAATCACTTCACAATATAATGCATTTAGAGATAAGATTATTAGCTATCTCAATTAAAAAAGACAAATGCAACTTAAAAATCTCTCATTAAAAATTACTGAATTTCCAATTGAAAAATATAATGGCTATAAACAATTAATAAATAAATTAAATATCTTTTTAATACCACGAACATATTGACACTAAGCCATGGACCAGATTCTGCCTTTAAATTTGAAATTATGGGATATGTGGAATGTACATGAATCTTGGCTGCATATATGGGTACAGTCTCAGTGTATGCCAGCCCACGGAGCTGAAACATGTGCAAGTTAATTCTGCAGTTAGGACCAAGGTTATCACTGCGTTACTTGCCATGTATGTAGTGTTGAGCATTGCCTCAGACTAGGTTTTAGTTATGGAAACAAAAAAAAAAATTGATCGCTGACTGTCCACGTCTCCACACTGTATGGAGACACAACCCCCAGTCCGTGCACCTAAGCAAAGGCTTGTCATCTCACCCTGTTCTGGCCCATGTGGCCCACAGCTTCCTAGGGAGCTCTGAGAAAACAACTTTAAGTCCTCCTGCAGCTCATTTTACTTTTGGAAAATTCAGTCTAGATAAGATTATATAAGAATCTAGTCAGTGATCTCAGTCTGTTAATAGCAGCAAACAAAACCAATATACATGCTTCAGATATTGATCTGGATAGTATTTTGTACTCTACAATGCATTTGTTTTCTAATCTTTAAGCTACTCTCAACTAGGATTCTCTGACACAGAAAGACTAAGCGTGATGTAGATGCACATTTTAATTTTTATTTGCACAATAATAACCATAGAGATAAATGTGATTTTGTGGGAGAGAACAACTTTAGTATAACATTTTACTAATATTAGATGTAAAAATCCAAATATTCATACAAAAGCATATATGAAATTGCACATTGCTCTTCTTTAATCTTACTACAATTTTGTCCAGAATTCTGATTTTGTTTCTTTGAACTAGTGCTAGTTGGGTGCCCTAGGCTGGATAGATCAGGTGTGCTCCATGTGATGCAGTTTGGTTTCATCCCCAATAGGGGATGGATAATCCTTGAGCCTGCTCTGTAATGCAACACAAAACATAGAAAATAGGCATGAGAAAGATTTGCCACAAAATATGCTGCTCATTTACAGTAACTGCTAATGTAGATGTATTAGGAGAAAAAAAGAAGAAACCTCAGTAATGCAGTTTCTGAAACAACCTGTCTCAAGGGAAGTTTTGTTGGTTTTGTTGGAGGGAGAAGGAAGCTTAGCCCTTATCAATTTTGATTAGACATTGAGGGGATTTACTATCTTTAAAGATGTAATTTATTTAATTATAATTGCCGTTATACTTTTTTTCCACTAAAAATGCATTGCTGATTTGAGTAGAAAATAAGATCACACATAGCTTTCATCTTGAAGAGTTTCCGCTTCCCTTTTTGCAGAATAAATATTCTATTCATCCCTTGCTGATGCTTTCTTCCTTTTTCCATTCTTGATATTTTCATTGGCAATATTTTGTTCTTGCATGGTATTTTAAAATAAAGTACGTTTCTCCAGATTTAGCTTAGTAAGACATTTTTTTCCTCTCTCAGATTTCTCTTCATTTCTCAGTCTGACTACCATGATTGTTCAGAGCTTCCCAGCTGCTGCTCCTTCTAGAAATGGCAAAACTGACAATGATAAAGACTGTTTTCACAGCTTTTTTTAAGACAGTATGTTTAATTGGATTAAAAACACGCTAAGCTCAACAGTAGGTTTTGAGCTTATGTAATACTGGAAAAAAACGATTGTTCCTCAGAGAGAACCAATCTCAAAATACAAAGGAAGAAATAAATAAAACATACTGAAATAAATAACAGCATTATATCAATTTTGTTTCACGCTGTGAGAGAGTATTCAAAGATTTGAAGGCAATAGAAGCTTAAGAGAAATACAAACACTATTTCATTCCCATACTCCGCCATTTATAAGAGCAACTCCACTTAGTGTTTCCGTATAAATTTTTAAGTTGAAAGGAACCACCCCTCTCAGCTGATTATATAACTGTGGAATTTAGTGTCTTGAACAGAAGTTTATACTGATAAAACAATCCAGATTCAGAACAAAATGAACATTGGCACACTGCAACTCAGCGTTGTTTGTAAAATCCTTTTTCATTTTATGTAGCATGTTATTACTTGATTACTAATTAGATTTCTCTAAAGGAAAAAGGAGTAAAGAGATTCTAGAAAAATAAAATGCATCATGGTATGAAAACAGGAAAAAATAAGAACCTGATATTTTATTAAGTGACTTGAGAGAAGATACTGAAAAAAGATACCTGAGAAATGATGACAAACTACACAGAGCAAATGTTATGGGAGAAGATCAGAGAAGTAACACATGAAAGGAAAAGATAGAAGTAACTTTTTTAAAAGATCCTAGAAGTTAATAAAATGAAAAAGGAGGAAAAAGTGTATCCTGTGTTAGGATCTGAGGACTCCAGCAGTAGTTGTACTCACCTAAAAACTGGTCTGTATTGGATCTGAAGAATCAGCTCATGACATATTTAAAGTAAAGGAAAGGAGCTGTTTCTGCTCTGCCTCTCATGACAAACTGGGTTTTAAAGGGGGGGAAAAAAAAAAAAACAATAAAAAAGAGATATGAGATATGCTTCACTGAGAGGTCAAAGTTAACCAAAAGGAGAATTTTGGATAAGTTTTTTGTCATCTGAGTAGTTAAAGAAGAATAATGCAAAACGATCAGTGTTTGAGAGGAGCCCAACTTCCATGCCCTTCACTCTATATTAGATTTTTAAGATTAGTTTACGAACTAGAGAAAGGAGAGGTTAAAACCAGGTTTTCTGTGCAAGGAACAATGATAAATATGGCAAAGGAATGTGTTTTATGCTTTTGCATGAAGCTTTTATTGCAAATTGTTTCCTTTATTCACATGTTTAATCACATACACCTACAAATATTTATCAAGGTAAGGTATATATATCCATGGAATTTCACAGTGGCTTTTTTTGTTGTTGCTCTTGTATTTAATAAATCGAGTTTTGCATTAGAAAAGACCATTGTTTGTATACTAGACATGACATAGACATAAACTTTTCTCTGTCTAACCAAGATCAATGGCTGAATTATTTGTTTTGGCTAGACCGATAGGCACCCTGTTTTCAGTGAGCTCACCCCTTCTATTCTTATCAGTATGGTTTTAAAGAAGATATTACAGTAAATCTTGAGTGATTCATGTTCCTTTGTGTGTTAAACACACACTCTATTTCTTTTCCTTCCTTACCAGATAATAAGTAGTGATTCAGCACAGTAAGCCATAATTACCTAGAAGATACCTAAAAGCAAAAGTAAAGCACTTCAGAGGGGTAGTGCAAAATTGGTATGTTAATCTACGGATGTTCAAAGCAGAGTGCGAATGGTAACACTGAAGTATGCTTTTCTGCATATCTAGGTAACCCATGGAGTCCATTAGGTATAATTTACAAAGATCAAAGCAACTTTCTAAATCATTTTCCCATCTTTCAGTTAGAAAGAATGTACACAAAACTTCTTTTTGGAAACTTCATTTTGATACAGAGTGACCCTTGTCATTAAAGTAGCTTGAGAAAACTCTTGAAGATAAATTCTTTGTTAGTGTACTAGCTGTGCATTACACCACAGAACTGTCAAAGAAAGGAAAAACAAGGAGGAAACCAGAAGAAAACAAAAATACTGAATATATGGTCTCTATGGCTTAACGGCAGTGTGATGAGCTAGAAATGCTAAATATATGTTTGTATACAATTGATATAATTCTTGATGTCACTTATAAAGCAATGGGTCTTGCAAGTGACACATGCATTTTATCAGCCTGAAAGGGTGATAATAAAGAACTGTTCACCTCAGTCAGTGGTACCTTCTTGGGTGTATTTCCTATATTCCCATGCTTCCTAACTGACGGTCAAGGAACAAAGGAAAAAAAAATCCTAGTTCCAAAGGGCTGAAGGGAATATCTGCAAATTATTATAACAAAGTCTGACACAGAGCTTTGTTACTGAAGCAGAGGTCTTCACAGAGAGAAACTAGAAAAAGTAATTAAGAATGGCAAATGAAGGGAAGTTCCTTCTGAAAAGAAAGTATAATAATCCAAAATAAGATCCACTTTAACAAAACTAGAACTGTACTATTTGAAATATTGCATCTCAGCAACAGCCTTGTTAAATGTAACTTAGATGTAATGTTTTATGTTTTACTATGTCCCTGGCTCCCATTTTATAATTAAAAGTTCAACTCCTTAAAACATTGGAATAAATATGGGGAGGTTTATATTTTTAGGTTGAGAAATTCAGAGAAAACTGACAAATCTCTAATACTTTCATTTTTGGAGACGTAAGCATTCCAAATAACACAAATCCTTAGATTTGTGAATCTTAGAAACTTAGCTACACTTCTCAGTGTTAAGAGGCAGCTTAGCAGCTGTCATCAAGGGCTGTGAAGCCTGGATGACTGTCCTTCAAACAGGTGTAATTCCACTCTCATTTCTGAGGATATGACAGATTTTATTAAACTCTGGAAAGAGGAATGTAGATTTTTACTGTAATTTATGTCACAGTTATAAATTAAAGCAGTAAGTGATTTACAGTGATTATAACACAAGAAAATCAAAGTTATAAAAACATTTTTCTCTGTTAAGTAGACCTATTCAGTTAGCAACATGCATAACTGTATTTCTCCTTCCACACTTTACAGTTCAGAAATTTAACCTCAAACAGATGGAAGCAATCGTATATCATATGCGGTCTGAGACAACTAGAAAAATGAGCTGGTCTGCAGGATGAAAATCCTGAGAACAACTGATTTGTTACAAACTCAGTGCTTGAGTACAACAGTTTCTCAGCTCATGAGATTTTACTCATACTGTGATAGAATGTTCCCATTCCAGCAGAATTCAAAATGGAATCCAGCATGTATAAAGCATATTTATAATGGGAAACTTCTGTAAGATCTGAATATTCATCCTGACAGATACAATGAACTAAATGAACTCCCAATACTTTCCTTTGAAAAATGGTAATTTTGAGGGAGAGCTTCCATTCTGAAAGATTTCTTTCCCACCTGATCTCTCTTTTTTGTTAGGTTCTAAGTACCTCAATGCATAATTCAGAGGATTTAGTCTCTGCTTCTTCAATTAGTTAATTAATTAAATACTTTGCAACTTGCTTCCTTTATCCCATTCAAAGTACCCTTTAAGCTCTCCTACATATCAGAAGGGTCACAGTAGCTTGTTAAAGGACCATGTGTAGGTTCTCTTTATTTGCAGTCCAACTAGAACAGAGATGTTCATTCTCTATCAGTGACTTCACTATCTCAGCCTGACTAGAAGAAGACGAGTCAGCATAAAGATTAAGCAAAACAACAGAGCAATAGGGGAACAGAAAGGAAGTTTCTCAGATCTTCAGGAAAAGATTAACAGTGAAGGGGTAGGGACAGAAGCTTTCTTTTTGCAGACCCTCCAAAGATTAATGAAACAGACAGTAGGGTATAGGGCATGAGGTCAATCACCTACCAGATGACTCTAAGTTTATAGTTTCTTCTAATCATTATTTTCTACCATTTACTTTATTCTTCAAACTTAGATGGGGGAAAGAGAGAAGCAGCAAAGACTAAACACATCAGACCGTAGTAAACGGCAACAGATACCAGGTTACTTCACCTCACCATAATTTTTTACCATACCATACATCTTACCATGCTTGGAATTACTTATTTATTTCAAGTTCCAAAACACATATTGATACACAGTGTGCAACATTCATACATCCTATAGGGATGGGTTCTGTAACCACCAAAAAAAATTAACAGATGGCATAAAGTATGTTGAGCTATGTTGGATTATATCCAACAATGAATTCAGATTCCCAGGTGGTGGTTTTGTGTTTTGTTTTGGGTTTTTTTTTCTTTTTTTTTTCTGTTGTTGTTTTTTGGTTGGATTTTTGTTTTGGGTTTTGCTTTGTTTGGTTTGTTTTTGAGTTTGGAGTGGGGCTTTTTGGTTTTTTTTTGTTTGTTTGGGTTTTTCTATTTATTAATTTTATGAAATGTAAGCTTGTGCCTAGGCTTTCAGCTATGATTAAAGGCCTAGTTTGGGTTTGGTACAGCTGGCTCAGTTTTATTGAAGATATTACTATTAAGGTACAAGAAAGCATGTAAGTAGGAGCTGTGCAAAGGATCATGAGATTTCTCATCAGGAGTTATTATTGAATAAGAAGTAAAAAAAAATTCCTTTACACTCAATTTATAAATATCCCTCTTCCAAGATTCTTGTGCAGGGTTAAAGATTCTCTAAATTAGAGTGACCCAGTGATATTAATCATACATTGGCAATGAGTTTTATGACTCTTTCTGGTTATCCTTTGCAAGTTCAGCACATTTCTGCAGCAAAGAATGTGAGTGGTTAAAGTTCATTATGGATTAAACTACAGAGATTTCACAGGTGTTTAGTCAAAATAATACAAAGCAACAATGAAAACGTAATACATACATGTTTTAACACATAGCTTGCACATGTAATATCCTAAAATGTACTTTCATAACATTTTCACAAAGCATTCAAGTATTGTTCAAAATACAAGGTTAGGAATGTAAGTTAGTTTAGAGTAAGACATTATTACCAGTTTAGGAGGTAAACAAGATCTACAGAGTTCAATGATAGCACAATATTCAGTGTCATGTCTAGCTTCATAGTTTGTTTAATTACTGTAGCTTTTAGAGAGTTAAAAGCAATAAATGTATAGCTTCCTATGCTATTAGCAATGATTCAGTGCTAATAATTTCAAAGAAATTTTTTTCCTAAATTCTAACAACATTGAAGGTGTACAACAGAAGTTTAATGCATTTTCCTTATTTAACTGAAATTGTGGGCAGTATGTTCCTCAGAAACATAAATTAGTTATTAGTGGAAATATAAAAGAACATGCACAGTCAAATTAACTCTAGTTTTGTGTCTTTACAAACTTACCTCCAGAACCTGTTTTTTATTTCACAAACCCAATACATATAGCAACAATATACAGAACAAGTTTCTGTAACTTTGCCTCCTGAAGCAGAGTTTAGTATTTGATGAGTTTCCTCGTGAAGAAAGTAAGTTTTGCTGCCTAAGATCTAAGCAGGATTCTGTGACTCTGATCCTAAGCAAATGCTTGGACAGTGTCAACAGATGCTGCTGCACTGTAAGGGGGCATGAGAGCTTGATAAAGAAATTATTTGATGAAGAGTGAGGATGCCAGAGAAAAGCAGCAGAAACAAGAACGAAAGTTGTAAATGATGCCAAACCAAAACCAAGCAAACTGTTGCTAGCAGCGTTTGTTCCTGAGCTGAAAGCAAATTTTTCAGGAAGGTTCTCTGGCTAAAAATAGACTTTTTTTACTAAATATAAGCTTGTCTTCTTTCTTGGATTTCCCTGTTAATCAATGACACTTAACTCAAGAAACAGGAGCCAGAAATACAAATTTCAAAGCAACAGCAACATAAAGAAATATTTTGCTCCACCCTTGTTTCTTAACTGAAGCAAGCAACTCCAAATACACTTTAGTAAGATTGGTACCAATTAGTACCGAGTACCAGTAATGTAGCTTACTGGTACTGAATCCTGCTTTTTTTTCAGATTGCTCTTAAAAATTCAATATGAACAATATTCACATCCAAAATTTTTACAAATAATCACAGAATGGTGTATTTTAAATTTCTTTGCATAAGGCTTCTATATTGAATAAGAAAATATTTTAATACATTGCCATCTTTAAAACCACCATAACATTAGGATCCCATTTTGGAATTTTGTCCATTGTAACTGAAATTCTGAGTTGTGGTCAGTGACCAATTATAAGATTTCAATGATGAAAAGTAGTTACTACCAAGCATGCACAGTTGCAGGGGGGGGAAAAGAAAACAAACAAACAAACAAAATGAAAACATACAAAACAAAAAGCCACACAGAGAACACATCCTCCAATCTCTCCCCGAACACATCTATTCCAAGAAGAGCATAATGTTAAAATCCACCCTTTAACTATGCCAGTGTGGTTTTGTGGTTTAATATACTATAGAACGTAAAAGGTGAAATAGAGCTATAGCAAATATTTGTCTGTATGCCCACAAAAAGTTAAATATACCTAAATATAACTGCTTCAGTAATTCTTTCCAAAGCCCATCATCAAAAAATACTGGATGATGAGCTCACTTATAAATGAGCTTTTATATGTATATATATGTATATATTTATGTAAATAAAAAAATGCTCTTTTTCCCCCTCCCTGTTTGGACTCCGGAAGTCCAAAAAGTTAATGTGGAAGCAATGTGTGAGCAGTGCCCACACTTGCTTTGAAGTAGCACATACATCTGTGACTAATATACAGATCATTCCATTTGTTGGACCCAAGACAATAAAAACAGTGGACGAAGTTTAAAGACTTTTGTTGAGGATTTGTGGGTGGCCAGTCAGAATGACTAAGATACAGGCACTTTCTAGCGGCTTCAGATAGACTTCAGTCTGACTGCTCAGAGTCCCCCGTGGTCTGTATGGAAAAAGTGGAAACCACAAAAAAAAACCAACCCCAACACAACCCATTGCATGTTCCTGCATAGCTTACTTTTGATAACCTTTCTTCTCAAAGTCATACAGCCAAAAGGGTGGAGAGCAGAACTGTCTGCAGGTTTTTTTACTGTATTATTATCATAAATTTGTTAGGAAATCAAAGGAAATTCAGAGCAAAAAAAAAAAAAAAAAAAAGGCAAAAGCTGCAAAGGAGACAGGAAATTTAAGAGAAACAGGTAAGCCTGTATCTTTGCTATCTGTCAAATGCATGAATAATTTAGAATTTTAAAAAATATTAGCTGCAAAAATCTAAGAAAGCATAACATAAGGTGACCATTAGAAAATTAAGTATTGATAAGGGATCATTATTTTATTAAGGAGGGTGCAGAACTCAAGAAAAGGGGAGACACCTACAATATATAGTTTAAAAAAAAACAAAAAACAAAAACAAACCAAAATCAAAACCCCAAAAACACAAACAGAAAGAAACAGCAGAATATTAAAGAACCATCCTGAACCTGACAGCCCAGCAGTATGATGTGTCACACCCAACAGTACTGTAAGATGCAGCTGGCATTTGAGGCTGAGTTGTCTCAAGATCAGCAGAAAGCTCAAACTGATTCTCCACATGTTCTGTTTAATACTTCAGCTTCTCTGCCGCTACATCCCACAGGCATATTTGAAATCACACAGGAAAACCAATGTAGCTATATTTTAGTTATTTTAAATTTACATGAAGATGTAAATAGCCTGGTCTGTGTAACCCGGATTACTTTCAGATATCACAGTTCTAATATTAACAGACCCATTCTGTGTCTGAAAGCAGGGGAAGCTCATAACATATGAAACTGGTAGATACTGACGTTTGCACATCCTGCAGCTGTGATCCAATAGTTCTTCACGTATCAGTAGAGTGGAATAATCTATGTACCAGTATAGCCTCTGCTCTTTGGGAATCATAATGATTGGATTCCACCTGCCTCTTTACATTTTGGCCTACAGCCAAGATGAGACTATGAGGGGGTACCTGCTCTAAAAACAAACATTACTCTTCAGATTACTCGACAACTGGACTTTGTAACCTTAACTGCAGATAAATTTCCATGCAGTCTAAGAACAGTCAGATTCAGTAAACTCCTGAAATGAAACAGAACAACCAAAACTGATTTGAGAGAACTGCTAAAAGGATAGGGTCATAACCAGGATATAATTTATTGCCAAATCAAAACCAACGATTTGAACAAGGATGAGAATCTAGCCTTAAAAATGTTCACACAGTCCACCTACATTAAGACGATTTTGCTGCAAGACACATTGCAGGTTGAGGTTTGGGCAGATATGACCAATTTAGGCAAAGGAAGAAAGGATGAACACAGCTTCTGCTGACTTGGAAAAGGAAAAATTGACTAAGAGCCAAGACTTCCCTGCTATGCAAGAGGCTATACCAAAGAGCCAAAAGTGGACATGACTACCCACTTCCTCAGATGTGTCAGCTGGTAGCTATTTATCTTTTGATTTAATACACTATTACAAGTAAGTGGTCTTCTGCTAAGTGAATACCTATCATTTATTTTTCCAGATTATACTCTAAAAACTACCACAGCAGACTGCACGTGGTAAAAATGGTAAAAATAGCAGCTAGATTGTAGGATTTATATAGAATCATGTTCTCCCTGTGCACACTAAGAAGTTCTCTGCCTGAAACAAAGCAATAGCTTCAAAAGGTGCTCTCATCTGTCCTAACTTGTTTTCCTGTCATTCTTTCCACAGCAACTCACTGCTGCTCTCCTTGACCAGCTTCACAGTAATAATGTACCACCACATTGTACATCCTACCCATCCTTTTTATTATCAAGCAGATCATTGTTGTCACTACCTTTTTGCTGCATCTACGCAAACTTAAATGACAAGATTCTCTTTGAGCAGAGCACAAACCAATTTTATGAAGTGGGATTGGGGATTAATGTCTTATAATACACAAAAGGCATGGTATAGAATCTCTCTAAAGAGTATTAATAGTATAAAACCTTGCATATTGAAATTGTGGCATTTCAATTGCAAGGTACTCTCTCAAGGTATATTAGAAATGCACTGAGTTTCTATTAAAACTGTTTAAGAATCCTGCCAGATCTGATTGCACTGAACTCTAAATAGTCCAGAAAAAGCAGTTCACCTATTGGTCTCTGATTTCACTGTTGTAACGTCACAGATTTCATCAGGGATATAAATTCAGATATGTAGGCACATAAAGTATAATGGATATGTTATGGGATGAACGTTTCTTCAAATTATTCCAAAATACATTATGATATCCTCCCCTAAAACCTAGAAAACATCAGTAAGACCTAGAAAACATTGGCAGATTGTTAAACTCTGATCAGCCTTCCATACATCTTAAATTTTCAAGTACCTTGTCATCAACTCTTTAGGACTTGTGTCTTCAAGTCATGTTGACCTAGTGATGGTCTTTTAACCTCAGGTTGCCTATCAGTGTTCAAAATGCACTCCCTGTTCTCCCTTCCTCAAAATTCTTACCAAGGAGCTATTAGCAGCAGAAGACAAACTGACCTGAACTATAACAATAACCCACAAGAGTCAATCAGAACTCAGCCTCCTAGGGATTATGTACTTAATTCACTACATCAAAGATCAAAAAACATGTGGAAAGTGACGTATCTGTTTTAGACTCTTGCACTACTAGGAAATGGCTATGTGACATCCTAAGGATGAAGAGAAAATGGATCCTAAGGATGAAGAGAAAAAGGTTAAGAGTAGTAATTCGTGGTAGTTATTTTCTCACCTTACACAGAATCCACATTTAAGTGGTTTACTCTCTGGCATGCTTTATATCTTTACATTGGTTTTATATCTTTATTTGGTGTAGTACAGCAACTTCACCTAGCCAAATATTAGAGAATTACCCTATCAAGGGGTAGCCATCCATTAAATCCACTACTGCCTCCTGCATATAAAGGAGCACAGAATTCTGTTCATTTGACATTGGGAAAACCAATAGCTTCTGTGAGCCTTTCTGCTGTACTTTCTTGCCCTGAACTGTGACTCACTACAATGGAGTTAAGTCTTTTCATTGCATCCCATATGATGCTGTGCTTTGGATTTGTAACTAAAACTGTGTGTTCACCAATGTTTTGGCTGTTGCTGAGCAGCACTGAGGTTTTCCCCCTCCTGCCCTGTTCCCCCTCATTGTCCCCCCAACTCCCCAGTGAGTAGGCTGGGGGTTTGCAAGAAACTGGGAGGGGATGGCTGGCTCAAACTGGCCAAAGGGATATTCCATACCATATGACATCATGCTCAGAAATAAAAACTCAGGAAAAGGGGGAGGAAAGGGGGGACAGTCACAATTATGTCATTTGTCTTGCCAAGTAACTGTTATGCATGCTGAAGCCCTGCTTAACAGAAGTGGCTAAATATCTGACAACTGAGGAGAAGTAGTGAAGAAATCTATTACTGTTATTCAGTGTGTTGTCCTAGAATACTGCCTGTCACTGTCCTAAACAAGGAGGACTCACCATACTATTCACATTTCAGAAGTTTTAATGTCTTGGGCTTTCCTCTCTTAAAAGTAGCAGAGGTTCCTAAAACTGGACAGAGGACTGATAAGTCATGTTGTAACAGCAGTATCTTAAAATTAAGTCACATATCTACGGCCTCAGCAGATGGCAGCACTGAAAATTTTGACGCCTTGCCATCAGATTGAGTGACTGTGCACCGAGCTGCCTGCTTCTGAACTGGCTGGGAAGAACATTGCTCTGCAATTCTGAGGTGAGCCTATGCAAAGGAAATTTTGTTACCCTGAATTCTTCAGCTGCTGTTGGTCACTTCAGCAATGTGACATAGCAACTTCCTACCCGTCTATGTCTCTCACAAGCTCAGAAAAAAGGTCTCTAAAGCATAACACCTCACCCCACCCCCCAAACCTCCCAAAGCAAATGGTCTGCATAATTGGTTTCTTCTCCAATGGAAAATTAATTGTCCACAGTACTGCCAAAACTGATGTGGAATTCCCTAATTCCCTAGCAAGACTTAGTTTGCAGAGCTGATGTCAGAGAGTAGTGAGCTGTCAAATACATCTTCTCAAGCCATGTCACCAAATGCATATTATTTCTTTATCCCATTGAAATGGTGTGTAGGCTTTCACAAAAGAGATAACTAATGGGAGGGTGAGAGAGGAACCATGGGAGATTCAGTGTGACTGCAGAGGCTGGAGGCTGCAGCCAGGCTTCACTACCTTTTATGATATATCCCAAAGCGAAGAAACACCAAAGCCCTAGTCCTGCAATGGGACAAAGAGGCACAAGAATGGTCAGATGATGTTGAACACTTGTATATGGACAACATGCCATAGAAGATGCAACCATAAGAACATAGAAACAAGACATAACTGTGTGGACAATGTCTAACTCACAGCCTTCAGTTTATTGCTAATTAAGATCATCCCCAATATCCCCTCTGTATCTATCCAGTCCTGCCCTGCTGGATGGCAGGAATACCTTTCAACAGCAGGGATGGAAG
>NW_009932575.1:29056-55118 GCF_000696875.1 Nestor notabilis
CAAATCCAAGGACAGAGAGAAGTAGGCTCTCAACTAGGTAATAACCAACTCTTAACAGCTTTGGGAAATAGATTTAAAATACTTTTGTTATAACTGGTTCCATGCTTTTGGGGGGACCTTAGAAAGAGGGAAATTAATAATAGAAGATGCAAATTATATTTTAAAAAATGTTTCCTTGAATTTTCAAGTTGGCTTTTAAGTTTCATGCAAATAGGTACTAATAGAGTAAGAAATGCATTCCTTATTTTAGTATATAGCGTGTGCTAATGCTTAAGTGACTGGAGCCAGCCACAGCTTCTCTCCCAGGATGGGTGCAGGTACATTCAGAACTGCATGTCAGATGTTCCACAGAATAATGCAGCCCATGCATAAAAAGGACAGCAAAAATATGCTTAGAACATTGTTTAAAACACTGTTTTCTCCTGCATTATTTCCTCTAGCTTATTATACCAGTCACCTGGAGCATGAATCTGTCTTCACCATCTGTTCTTTTTTCTGAAACAGCTCCCCGTTGCCCTTGACTGTTGATCTTGTATACAATTCTTTATCGAACCTAGTTGGAAACAGCATTGAAACCAACATTTACCATCTTCCCAGGCATGTTGCTTAACTGTTCTGCATCCAGAACAATGTTAAGCATTGTACATGAAGGTTCGATCCTTTGAAAAGCAAAGGATTTCTCTCTGGTGCTGAACCAGAGAAGCCCTCCTCATTATTTGGGCTACAAGGTTATTTAGATGCCCCATGGAGAAAAAAAGCTTAGAATTTCAGAACTGCAAGGCCAAGAGTTATGAACAGACAGAAATATATTAGTTATGTCAGTGTTCTGGGGAAAACAAAGTGTGGGTTTGCTGTTTTATTTTGAAACAAATAAAATTCTACATTTAAAATAAAAAAATAAATCTTAAGTTAGTGTTTGGAAAGTGGATGATTCACAGGGTGCTCTGCAGGACACAGGGGAGGCACAAAACCTTTCATTTCCAAGCATCATTCATTTGCTTTCACTTTTGCTCTGTGATTATATAGCTAAATCTTTATAAACTTTGGATTTTGAACAGCTGAAGCATTAAATACTACATTTAGAGAAGCTTCATATGCCTTTAAAACAGATGTTTCATGGTGGAAATAGAATTAAGTGGGTTTCTGCACAAAACACGCTTGCATCTTTGTAAATGAAACAGCCCAAACCTTTTAAAGCCTTGATTGATTTAAATGTGTGACTGTATATCATCTTTGTGTCTTCATTAAGAGGGTATTTGACTATCAAGTAGAAATTCAACATTTCAAATTTAATAATTTAAAAATGAGGTGTTTTGAAGCTACATCATCATCTGTCATAGTAAATAACTTATGCGCTAAGGAAAGCAAAGAAATCAATAAAATTTGAATTCACTTCAGTATGGTTATGAAGTGCCTTTAAAGTGACTCATAGAAACCAACTGGCTTTACAAAATCAACATTAGATATGTTCCTAAACCACAAGTGTGGATAAGCCTATGACAATATCCTTCAGCAATTTATAATTTCCCTCAACTCATTCATTACATCAGCTCTAAGATATTCCTATATAAGTGTAAAGTTTAACTGATGACCAGAAAACTTTAATCAGTTTCTCCAAACCATGTATTTTTTCCTCAAATCCTAAATGCCAGATATTCAGGTTGACAAAAATATTATTTCAATCAAAGCAAATATGTTAAAATTTGAGCTACTGTGGGTCCAGCTTCCCACAGTACTTTCAGGCCAGACCCCTTCTTTTTTGATGGAGATTTGAGTACCAAGAACATAAAGGCTGAAGTTAAATCTCCTCTAGTGTCCCTGATTAATAGACTGAACAGCTGTGTAACAAAAAAAAAACAAAAACTATGTACTGAGGGATACTCAGAGCCATAACTGCTGTAGATATTTAATATCTTGCTGCCTTAAATGAGTCAGAGAATGGAAGATAAAGCAAATATCCAATTCCTTACTTCAGTGCTTCAATCATTAGGCTATTCTTTAATGATAACTTTATACAATCATCAGTTATACCTGAAACACAGCTTTGGCAGCTCCTCCTGAATGAATTCCTTTCTCAAATGTTTAAATATTCCTTTTTAGATAGCTAACGTAAGATCTTGAATTCTGCCCAGAAACCTACAGGAGACATCTTTTTGTGTCTCTACTTGTATGTATTCATATGTATACCCATATCTATAAATAAATCTAAATATGAATATTTAAATTATTCTTCTGAAGAACTGTTTTCTCACAGCTAGCTTGCTCTTTGCTTGATATATAATTAATTCTAGATGCAAGATGACCGGTGGTAAACCTGTTCACTTTTAGTTGAATACCCAAATTTATAACTTTTAAGTCACATTCCATGAAGGCAGCAATTTATTTATCTAAACTTTCACTTTACTGACTGTGCCCAGGTTTCTACCCTGTTTTCAGAAGGCAGCTGTCTCACTTCCTACTGCAGTCACATTATTTTCATAGGAGTGCAAGTGTCATGCCTGTATCCTTATGTTTTCATGTTTGTTAGATTGAATTTCGAGTCTAAATGAGCTCCAAAACACACTGAACAGTTTTCATAGGTTTTCCCCAGACTCAGTGACTGGCCTGATCCAATGCTTTTGGTAAAAGCTTGTATTTCCCAAAATTATTCTGCATACCTCTGTTTCTTTACCCAATCCCAATGCCCTTCATAAAAAAACAAAACCAAAACCAGGAATTGTTATAAAAAGAGAATTTCAGGTACATTCAGATGTATTATTGAAACTATAAACACTATTTAGCAAATAATAGCATAGATTAATTAGTAGATTCACATTAGTGATTTGCATTCAGGTAAAGGATCTGATTTTATTCTGCACAGCAAACTATAGAAACAACAAAATATAGAAACATCTACATGAGGCCCTTTAACTCAGTTGCTTGATTCCCATTCTGGTAACCAGAGTCTCTTTGGTATATTTCAAGGTTTTGTATTCCAATTTTCCAAATTCAGATCTATAGAAACTTAGCAATGTTCCTAGCATTTAAGGAAAAAGCAGTGTATACAGACAGGTATAAAAAAAGCAAACAAGAAGCATGACACTACTCTTTAAAGTTGCGTTTAGGTAGCACTGCTTTTAGTTACTTTTAGGTAGCATTTTCCATGTTTCTTCAGTGTGTGAGTTGCTTAGGTGAGAAGCACTTTTGGACAACAGTTTTACCCGTTTCCTAGTTAAAACTTGCTATAACACTTTTTAAACTTGATAAATAATGCATAGTAAAGCAAGCTCATGGTGGGTGAATATTAATGGTAGGAATTAGAGCACAGAAACTAATCTATAGTCAGAGAACACTAAAGCACAGAGTACTAAGTGACGTAAGTAGGATAATTGGATGCTTCTTACAGGAACTGCCTTTCTGCAAACATTAGATTCATCTGACAGAGATTTACTTGATGACTCCTGGCATGAGAAACAGAAAATCTTCTCGTTTGTGTCAGAGTAACATATCTGTCTTACATCAAGGGGGATAAAAATTAAAAATAAAAGAAAAAGTAGATGCACCCAGTACATTAATGCTACATTATTTTTCTTCCTCATTTATTTCAAGAGTCAGAATCATTCTTCTTGTTCTCCTCACAAACCTTTCTCCATCCTTGGCAACTCAAACGCTATGTCATTCTGACAATCTAAGAAAACATAAAAGTTCCTCCCAACTATTTTGTATTACAGTATCTTGATCAATGTCTGCACATACTCTAGATGTCCCAGTTCAAGATAGCTGCCCTCATACTCACAAAGGCTGGAATTAGCTTTTGACTTGTAGATTTTTTTAGTCTTTATTGATTTATTTTTAAGAAGCTGACAGCCATATGCCTTTCTCAGCCCAAGGCACGATAGAAGTGTAGATCAGTATTAGTTAGTAGCCCAGTTTACAAATAACTATCACAATCTGAGTGTCTCTGGCCTGAATGGTAACCTAGGTAGAGCACTCAAATCCCACCCAGCATGAAGGAGAGAGCAAGATGGGAAAACAGAAGCAGTAAGAGTCTACCCAGAGTATTTCCTAACTGAAGGTGAGAAATACTTTCATTATCATCTGACACCATAGTGAAAGTCATCTGGCACGACCTGTTAAAAGGCTCACCTGCTCAGCCTGATCAAAGTCCAGAACCAAGAGGAGACATAAGAAAAGCTTTGAGGGAAGACTTAAGTAATAAAATGTCTACATAAGGAAGTGCCAGGAGTAAGCCTATTCTGCACTACAGCTCTGTCAAATTGAATATTCATTAATTATATGTTTGGTAGAACTCATAAATAACATGACTGGCAACTGCATGAAATCCAGAAAATTATAACATTATATTTAATAGATTCAAACCACCAACTCTTAATCTTATGCATAGCTATATCTTCGATAGCAGTCAAGGCTGTTCAGTTGTCAACAGCTATTGTAGAGGGAATGGAGAGTGTGCAAGTCATGTTTAACATTACTGATGCTTCCAGAGGCTTCCTTTCTAAAGCCCAAGTTAAAAAAAGGAAGGCAAGGTTGAGGCACAAAGCCACCTCAGACTTGATTTATGAACAAAGCAGCTGTGCTGGCAAGTGAGTTCATTTATTGAAAAAAACCTCTGGATAACAGAGCTCGATTTTCAGCTACTTACACGTAAGCTTCTACTACTCTTTCAGGTGCCAAAAAGTCTCTGAAACTGTCCAGAAGGTTACTTTTGTCCTTTCTGGACCAGCAGTCCTTCTGGTGAGGTAAGATACCTATGGCACCTCCCAGTATATGTCCGAGATCAAGCTTTTTTCATTGATACAAAGACAAGGCATAAACCTAGAGTATGAGCGAGCTGGCTGAAAAATATTACCCTAGTTTACACCAGTTTCTAGCACGATATACATAATGACACTTGTGTGACTTTTGCTGATGCCAATAGAGCTCTCAACTAGTGACTATAAGGTCAAATAAAGCTGACTAACTGCAGTAGCATTAGGAGAGTCTAAACAGAGTGAACACCATGAATAAGTTAGAGACCCGTTCTGTAAAACTTATTACAAAAACTGTTAGAAACCTTTCAACAGCACTTTGCCACAGGGAAGCTATATGTACAGTAAATAAAACCAGGGGTAAAACTACAAGTACTTGAAGCATACTGCATAGAAAATGAATAGCTACCTCATTGTTCCTGCATGCATTGATATGGACTGTGATGCATTGTCTAACCATCCTTTGAAAAGCACATCTTTCTTAAGTAGTATATGAACAGTATTGCATTTCAAAGATTCCTTCGCATTTCAAAGGTCTAAAGAATGAGTCTTACCATGTACAAATGCATGTATGTGAAGGGATATGGATGAACTATTGTTTTCTGTATATAGCATAACTGAGCTCTCAAAAACACAGGAAGCAAAGCCAATCAGCCTGTCAATACTATTTGGCACATGTTCATATACCACGGTACACAATGAACCACAAGATGTCTAAGTCAATCCAGAAAAGGTCCTGGGCTTGCAAAGTGGAACTAGGGTTGCCAAGCTGCCCAGTAGCTGTAAATTTTGTGGTACATTATTGCCACTGAGACACTCCCCATCTGTTGCCAACTTGAAGAGTCATTCAGATACCTCTGTATTAAAATTGTATCCTTAGCTTTGGGCACAGATTCACACCTATTGCTGATCATGACATTATCTGCTTCTTCAATTCATCAACCACCCCTGAGGTAAAGCATAGAGCGATGCTGTTACCTCATGCCAAACTTCTATCCAGCTTGTCATAACATAGATAGGTGGATGGACTACTGGAAGTTATCACTGTTTTAATTTTGCATTTCACTGGGTCCTGATTGTTACCACATTTGAACATGAGTTAATGACTTCATTTATGCTTCTGCAGCTGAACAGCATTTTTTCCTGAATCTTTGTTTCCCTACTTTACCCACTCCAAGATAACATTAAATCCAGACTTTCGGGATGGCTGCTGTTAGAGGAGCATTGAGAAGACACAGAAATATAGAACTGTCTGGGTTGGAAGGGACCTCCAAAGATCATCTAGTTCAACCCACCTGCAATGAGCAGAGGCACCTTACACTAGATCTAGTTGCTCAGAGCCAGAACTGACAGATATGGGCTCCCACCAAGAACAAGTGCATGTTCAGGAATAGCAGTCAAAAATGAAGTTAATTCTGATCACTGTGTCTCCCAGAGATGGAGCAGTTGGACTAAGAGCAAGAAAAGCAACTGGCTTTCCTAGTTTTTTTGAGATATGGATGATCACCTGAACATCACTTGCTAGTAATAGTTACTTACTAGGATTCTAGGATACAAGGATTACTAGCGATAAGTTGTTACTTACTAGGATTCTAGTAAGAGTCTAGATCTCATTACATGGCCTTGTCCTGGCTATCAATAAAGTAATTTATGCTGTATGTAGCTGGTTATGCAAATACAATAAAAAAAAAAATCTACTTCAACAAAATTAAACTGTGTTCTATTTCCTCATACAGTAATGTGAAGAGCAAGCACTATCTGAAACATGGAATATATTTCATAAATTGAGATGTTTCCCAGCACTCACTCAGGCTATTAGAATATGAGATTAGATGAACATTATAAGTGCAGTTTAAAAGATTTTTAGTCACTTATAATTACAAGTAGGTGCTCTATACATCATATTGACAACTTAAATCTCCAAAGTATAAATGTCAAAGACCCTTGCCCTGCCTAAAAGCAACTTGCTGGATAAAACTAGGGAATTTCAATTAGGGATGAATGTGCAATTACTTTAAGGAAGAATAAAACCAAGCTCTCCATTAGGAACATACAAGCAGCTGCCTAGAAGAAAAAAAAAAAAAAAAAACAAACCACAACCGAAACTGTCCATTCATTCAATTAACTCCTAACCTTGAAGGCCACAGATCATTTCATTTGTCACCATGTTGATTAGACAGCCCTACATTTTGAGAGAATTTCGCTGCCATTAGGTTATTAGATCCAGCTAATTTGTTTTTCTAGAATTACATTAATATTTAACACATTAGCTAATTAAGTTAGAAGATTCATATAAAACCGTTTCTATAAGTACAGCAAATTGCTATTATCAAAACTGATTCAGAGACAAAGTATGTACCATTATTCAAGATATAACATACAGCAGACAAGATTTTCAAACTAAAATTGTTATTTACTTGTTGCTATAAAATTACAAGATATAAGGAAACAATGTAAAGCTATAAACAAATGCTAAATATCATCTATCAAAATCATAAGTAATTTAATCTTTGAAGTTTAAAAGCCCTGCCACTGCTATATTTAAGTGTTTTTTGATTGTATTTCCTCTCCAAAGAGTAAAGCAATTTTTACATCTATTGGCTGGTTGAATGGGAACACAATAACCCTAATAAGATACTCTAAACATGGCTTTGTAAAAGTATTTAAAAAAATCACTTTTTATATGTAATAAAAATTGAACTGATACTGCAATATCTAAAGGAATTTTATTTACAGAAAAAAAAAAATAGAAATGCTTCCTTATTGTGTTATGAGATACATAGAAGAAAGTATTCTCCTACCTTAGTCAAAGATGCTTGCTTCTGACTGACTGGAACAATTTTACTTGCATCCTAGTAAACTCTTGAGCAGCAATCCTGTTATGTGCCTACAGCAGTTTCATAGGGGTGGGACTTCTGCGTAATAATGAATTCACCAGGGAATCTTCCCTTTCAAAGAATGGTGCTGCAGACAAGGAAACCACTCTACATTTATTGTCACAAGCTTTTGGATGATTAGTTTAAGATGCAGGTGTTAAGTACGTGTACATACATAGACATGGATTCAAATATTTCCTATATGCTAAAGTTTTGATAAATAGGCTGAAAACTGCAGTATGGTTTACAGGGAAAGACTATGTATATATGTCTATATATACACTATGTATATATATCCATCTCAGAAGGGAGAGTCACAAAAGGTAAATATGAGAAAATTGCTTAGTCTACATAGGTGCGCTAAAATAGTGTGGCTGGGTCAGTTACTGATTCTAAGCAATTAATCTGAGAAGCAGAAACTCAATGTCAAGCATACCTATCCTTACCTTACAATAGAAAAATAAAGTGTTTCTTCATCCTAAATGGTAAACTGCATAAAGAGCAGATGCACATCCGCCCCATGGGCAATCACCAATTTCCCCTGTACAGCAGCAGCACAGATCTAATGAAGAAGCTCTGTAATATGTTAACCCAATAACATAAAAAATAGCTTCCTACAAGATCTCTGACAAAGAGTTGTGATGTTTATAGTGATTATTATCAAGATTTATGAGCAAAAAACCTTGGAGAGTATGTGTGGTCACTTCAAATATAGACAACATACATGAGAGCAAATTGATATGTTGGCTGAGAGACATCTGGCAAGGTTACGGCAGTGAATGTGACAAAAGGTGAAGTGTCGCAGTATTCCACATTTTAGTGGAACTATAAGAAGGACGGTCATGTATACAGATCCCATTACTGGACTAAGTAAGCCTATCAGCCTTCATTAAATCATCCTGCACTTCCCTTACCTCATTTACAGATAAAAAGCAAAACAAAGCAAAACTTATGTCTAGATATAAAAATGCAAAACTGGCAAGTTAAAAGTAGGACTTTGATACATTATAGATACTCAAACTAAAAGCACCTCTCCTAAGTCTCAGATAATGTCTAAATGAGGAAAACCTCTACAGGAATAAACAGAATAGGTAAAAATAAATTTCCCTACCTGCCTCTAGATTCACTTCTATACATACTCATGGGTGTTCAATCAAGGGCAAGATTGAGAATTTTGCCATCTAGTACTTTTAAGGTGCAAAACTGGGCCAGAAAAATCAATGTTCTTTTCCTTCAAGTGACTATTTATCAGGCACTCTTATAGTTTTCTTTTTAGCTACCTCACAGCAGGTACAAACAATCATACCTTTCTTCTCTATAAATTCCAGCATTCATCCAGGTTGTGGGAGAAATTCAACTCCCTTCCTTTCACATGCAACATGCACTTCCCAAGTCTGTGCAAGTGCCCCAGCCAGCAAGTCGTGAAGTGGTCTGTGTGCTTACCACACCTTGTTTTGAAGCTGCCCCTACAGGGATACAACACCCAAGAATCTGAGCTACTCAAAAGACAAATAAAAGGATAAATATCATCATAGAAAGTTCAAATGCGAGCATAACCTGAATAACAGGTAACAACCTTGTGTAGAGTAGAATTTTGAGGATATTATTTCAAAAGAAATGAAAAGAATTTACAGTTGCTTAACTCAAAGTGCAGAAGGTGAAGGAAGAGCAGCAAGGGAAGAGAATGATATTTAACTATGCCAAAAGCAAGAACAGTGGTGTTCCCCGTCTTTATAGTAGATAGTATAACAAGAAATAAGTTTAAATTGCAGCAAGGTTTTCCAATGCCCAGCATGGGTCTACCAGTTAAGAGGGAGACTCTGAAGTCCTCCAGCTTACCTAGGAGGCTTCAAGAACAGGATTGTTTTTGTTTTGTTTTAAATTTAATACAAAATCAACCCTCCCTAGATTATTTATTGGCAGAGTGAGGTAACCTGTACATGTCTACACAAAGTTTTCAGTATGAGTTCTGCATATTGAGCATGGAGAAGTGAAGCATGTTGCTGTCAGAAATGATTTTATCCAAAGGACAAGGATACAATAACTTATAAAACGGTTCAAAACAATTACTGATAGGAATTATTTATGTCAATACGAGTATGAACATCATCCTATTAACGAGAATGTTAAAAGCAGTATGACACTAGTTTATCTCTTCAATTTTAATTAAATTTCACATATATGCTTGCTTCCTACATCCAAAAGCCTTTGCCTTTAACTTTAAAGCAACTAGAAGAATACAGGCTACTTATCTAAATTAAACTTGTTCGTTTTTCAACTTGATACAAAAATTTTGAGCATTTAAGTCTGCTTTTCATAGCTGTAAGAACAAAACTTCTGTGTCAGGTGTACCAGAGTTCTCCAAGTACTTTGGTTCTGCTCTTTGTATGAAGTAATTGCATCCTGGTAGATCTTAGAACTTAATTATTCTGATCTAACGGACTAATTTTACCTAAGTCTTTCTTTTATTGATCTAATATACAGTTGAAATGCTATTTCACCTTCTGCCTTGTGCATTGCTCATATTAAATTACTAACTCATTTTCATCTACTTTAAAAGATTGCTTTGTGGAAAAGTGACACCAGACAGAAAAGGTACTGTCTTTTAAGTAAATAAATTGTATGCAAATCCCTTTCCTGCTGTTAGATACCCAAACTTGCAGTCACATTTCTGCTATTTGATAGCTGTTGCTAGTCTGTAATAGGTACAAGTCCTTTATACCACTGTTCTTTAATCACATTAAATTGTAGCATTTCGTAAATGGAAAATGTCCTTTGATAAAGGAAATTAAATTCCATAAAATGCCATCTTTCTGCAAACATTGATTTGATTGACTGGTATTGTGTTGGAGAACTGTAACCAGTGCTTAGCAATACCTACACATCAAACTGATTAGCACTTCAGAGAGAGACACAAAGCACTTTAGCTATTGTAAAGTGCATTTCACCTACCAGCTGTAAACAGACTCCAGTTGTCAGAAACAAATCTGAGCAGAATCAGAGTTCAGTGGCACTTAACAATACTAAGACATAAATCTTATGACATCAGTGTTTTCTTTTCTCCTTCCAGCCAAGAGAGTTCAACATGCACCTCTAGAAAACATACAAGATCTGATAATTTTCCTTACTTTTCCATGCTCAAGTACAGATTGCACAGGCAACTTGCATAGAGCTCCAATGGATTCTGTATTTCAATAAAATATTGATATCACTTTTTGCTCTGGTGATATAAAGGCTTCTGTGTGGAATCAGTTCTACTGATCAGTAAGAAAACATCAGAGCTCTCACCATCTCTCCAGGGTAAAAAGTACCACCATTAGCATTCATCAGGAGCCTACTTCGCATTTCTTTGTAACAAAAGCTGTCAAAGGAGAACTTGACACAGCCCTCTTCAGAGTCACCCTGGTGTATCTAACTAAAGAGATTGCAGAAATGAACTTAAAGGTACTTTTAAGAAAGCCTACTAAAAAAAAAAAAAAAATGCATTCATGTACCATAACATAAATACTGTGAAAAAATATTTTCATTTCAGAAGTCTGGCTATGCAGGATGCCTAGCCTAAATAATAAAGTATCAGAGGCTAGATTAACCACTTACCATAAACATACTTCCCATAAAAACAGTCATTTCAGAGTCATATAATTATAGGAAAGAAGATAATGAAAAAAGTGCAAGACATCTATAGACTACAACAGGCCTGAAGTACATCAAACAGTATCCCACTGGGAAACAGTTAATAAATACTCCTCTGCATATTTGCTCCATTAAAGGGTTGCAGGTGGGGAGGAATATATTTAAATAAAAATATATATATACTCCTCTGCTGCTGTGATGAGCTTTATTTATGAAATAAAAGGCTGCAGTGAGAAAAAGTTCTATAAGCTGCTCCAGAGAAAGCTGGCAAAAGCTTAAGCATTTTCCAGTTGACTCGCACTTTTGTGCGTGATTGTTGGTTAATGCCAGCCTAAGGTTCTTAGAAACTTCAAGGAAAAGACCAGTTTTGCTTTCTACAGTTTTTCTGGAGATGCATCATTCCACTAGCATACTACTTAGCACACTGAATAAACTGCTTTCCAAACTTCTACTAAACATGCTGGTTTTAAGCCCATATTTTAACAGTGTTTATGTCAATACAATTTCTAATGCGTTCCTGTTGCTAGGATAAGTTTGTTTACAGCTCGTGGATGAAGTAATTCTCATACATTTTTTCTGAAGATCCTGTTTTTTCTTTGACTAAGTAGTTATGTCTAACCTCCTTGCCCTTTATGCGTGGGCAGTGCTTCCTTTCTTTGGATCATGTGCAGCACTTCAATGGCCACATCAGTTCTTGCCAGCACCAAAAACATTGCACTGATGTCCTATTTATACTGCAAGCAAAAATAATCACATCTCTTCTGAGAACTGCACAGTACAAACTGGCACATACAGTAGCAAAGGAAAAAGAACAGTGGAATTCTAAATCTTTTGTGGTGACTTGTTGTATTTTTTTTAATTATTATTCATTAGGACATGAACCAGAACCCAGCTGAAACCTACCAGGTTCAGATGAGTAGAAATAATTTCTACATATTAAGTTATTATGCAATTATTTTACACAAACCCACAATGTTATTGGAAAGAACAAACTTATTTCAGAATGTTTACAAGTCTGGATATTAAAACATTTAGTAATAGAGACCCCAGTTCAAAAGATCTAGTTTGGATAGGCATAAAAACCTAGGTCCCTTGTTTTTTTCTCATCAGTGCTGACCAGCATAGGGGTTAAGAATATTTTCACACAACAGACACTGAACGTAGTAAGAATGAAGAATTATATTTGTCATAGCCAAAAGTTGAGTTTTGGGAGTTTCAATCTGGAATTCAGAAAATTTGTTCCTTCAAGAGGGTGATGGAACACTGGAGCAAGTTACCCAAAGACAATGCACAGTCTCCATCCTTGAAGTCTTCAAGACTTTGCTGGACAAAGAGCTCAATTTCAAGCAGCAATTTCATCTTATTTTATTATTGTTATTCTTTTGCAGTCTGATCATCTATGTAGTTTCATTCTTCACCAAGAAAGTGAGAAAAGGACGTAACTCCAATGGGTTTAAGACAGCCATTTCAAAGATTATCCCTACCCAAAGCCATGGAATCGGTCCAGTTGCAGGACCAGTTTTGTGGAGGAAGAATATTGTTGTCCTTGGGCTATTTTTTTTCCCCAGTTTACATTTCCTAGGTGACCACCACTGGAAAGGTAGGTAGAGTGGTAAAGTTTTCAGGCATATATTGTATTACAGAATACAAATTGCAGTTCAGTAATTTGTTGAGGTGAAACCTCAGAAAGGAGTAGGAAGAGATTTCTGACATTTTACAGACACATACAGACTGAGATTAAACTCAGGAGAGCCCATCTTCCTTCCTGACATTCAAACTCCAGTTATATGCCTACAGGCATATAACTAAGGATGAAGAACTCTCCAATTACTGGATAAAATCACGACACTGTGATACTGAGGAAGGGTTTATCTCCGATCTGAATGGGTTCAGATTTTCAGCCATCATGCTGTGTTATAGAGTACTTGTTCTTAAAGAAACTCAAAAAAACCCAAGCAATCGCCATCCACCCTTGTCCTTCCTCCACCAAAAAAAAAAAAAAAACCAAAAAAACCAAACCAACAAAACCAACCCCAAACCAACAAACTAAACCAATTGAAAAACAACTCTCCAAGAAACAAGACAAACTGGAGACACAGACAGCTTGCATAATTGTCTCATGGAATGAATCCAAACCCATGGCCATGTGGCAGAAGTAAGAATGTACTACAGAGTTTTACTATCTTCTTCTAACTCTTATAATTCTTGACACTGTAGAAGTTACTGCATTTCTCATGATAACTAAACAGATTATAAATACTTTCACTTTGATATTCATAGTCTGATATCAAAATATTATAACATTCCCTAAGTTTCCTGTTTCCCATGACTTCCATCTCAGTTCTCCCAGTGGTATTAGAGAAGGGGATTTTTTTTGCTCATTGAAAATCTATATAGCCAAAACCAGAATTAAGACCAATATTTAGAGACTATTTTGTTGTTTTTATAATAAGAGTTATAACGTGGTGCCAAAGTATAAGGCTATGATCCCATATTAGCTACAACTCATCACAAGTGGATACCCGCATAGGACCCATCCATATTATTCTCACTGTTGTTTAAATAAGCAAGTAAGGATTTTAATTAAAGAAAACAAGAAAACCAAACCAAAGTTTAGATATCTTTCATATGCCAAGAAGCCAGGCTTGGGGTTAGAAATAGCAGGTCTGGTGTTTTCTCCCTCTCCCCAATTATTTAATGACCATAGAATTCAGGTACAATTTCAGTTACCCTACACATAATGTGACATTTAACTTCAGAGCTTGCAAGACCCAGATAAAGATGAAGCAAGCAAGATAACAGAAGCTGCTGTCTAGAAAGAAAAGGAAACATTTTTGATTTAGTTACAAGGATTGTAGTAACTTTTATTCTACATTCAGTATTTGGCCTGCATATTGTAGTTATAATTTACTTAGAGATTTGTGTTGCAAATGCACATCTGGACTTCGCCCATTCAGCTGCATTGATACTTATTCTGCTGTTTATTCCAAATTTATTTTCACACAGCTCTGAACAGTGCTTCCTCTTCCCAAGGGAGTTGTTCATACCAGATGGTATTTACATGTCCACCTCATGCCTGGATTTCAGTGTTTTTTTCACAACTCTATTTTCAAGTGTCAGAAACAAAGTTTACACATCACTGTACAGAGCTGCATTCGCATTAGAGGATTCCGAAGGGGAAATAGGAAGTTACTACACAATTTTCAGATAAGAAAAAAGACACTATGACTCCACATGCTGGAGTGGAAATATTCTAATGTTTCATGTGTCTCTCATACTGACATTTTCAGGTCTTTCCAGCTCTATCCTAGAACATAACAGCCTTCTTGTAGCTAAAGGCTTTTTACAATGGTATATAGGGATAGGACAAAGGAGAATGGCTTCAAAATGAAAGAAGGTAGACTTAGATTAGTTATTAGGAAGAAATTCTTCACCGTAAAGGTGGTGAGACAATGGAACAGGTTGCCCCTATTTGTGGGTGTCCCATCCCTGGGAGTGTTCAAGGCCAGGTTGGCTTTGAGCAACCTAGTCTTGTAAAAGGTCTCCCTGCTCATTGCAGCAGGGCTGGAACTAGACGATTTTGAGGGTCCCTTCCAACCCAAATCATTCTATGATTATAATTAAGATTCTTTCTGAGATATCTGGTAACACCACGTCAGATAAAGGACTCAGGAGAAAGACAGAAAGTGCTACAATTCTATGATCTGTTCTTACTATAAAAAGATCTTGCGGTCTGATCATAATACATGTTCTGTGATTCCAAAACTAAAGAGATCAACCATATGATGTTTCTTTTGAGACTAAATACCTTGCCACATAGCCTGAAAACCCTGTATTTTTCTAAAGCTTTAGAAAAATCACAACAGATTAGAAGAATAATAATTAATGCTGTTAACACATCTTAGAGTTTAGGTTCCTTGCCAAAAAGACTTAAGGTAAATATTTTTAAGACAGCTATTCGAAGTCCTTTGCAAGTATACAGCTACAGCAAAGATGTAACCCTGCAGAAGTAGAGGTGCTTGTTCAGAAGAGAAGTGCGAAAAGATTTTTTTAGCAGTAACTTTCGAGATAAATTCAACTGTTGGTATTTCTTTTGGGGTTTTTTTATTAGTCTTAAACTTTGGTATACAAGTCCTGACAAACACCTATATTGCTTCACTTTCATGTAGCAATTCAAGGATATAAATTTATAGTTACATTAGATATTAAAAACAAGCGTATTAAAGTACAATTTAATAGGGCCCAGATCTTCATGTCTTAGTAAAACAGAATATTCCAACATAAAATATTTTTGTTCTTTGTCTTGATGTTAACACTTCTTTCATCCAATCAGCTTATTTCTCAAGTGTCAGTCAGGCAAAATACAAGAAAGATCCTGCTGTTTTACTCATCTGTTAAATTTCAGTTGGATAGCATTATCTCCTGGCTGAGTTTTACATATCTCTATCTATATCTATATCTCTACCAGTATGTTATGAGAAGGCAGACAAAATGTTAACCATTTTATATTGAAGTTATTAATCACCTTGGAAAGACAGTCAAGAAAATTGGATTAAAAAAATCGTATGCAAGCCATAACAGCAAGCATCAATCATCACACTGGGACAGGCTTTAGCAGCATTAAAAAACCCTAGACATTAGAAACCCCTCTTATAACACTAAGGCAAGGTTTAAGAATCAAACCAATACGACTTTATCCTTATGCCCAGAGCTACTGTGGCTCCTTATCTGCATTTTCATAGAACAGCTTAAACTCTCCAGCACTGTATGTAATGGAAAACAAAAAATGACAGCCGGTGCTTAGCCAGCACTCTGCAGTCACTGTTCGTTGTGTCAGGACACAAAGAGCATTTCCAAGACACCCACTGACACCTGACAGATAAAAATAACTGGAGTAAATGTCAGACAGTACCTGACACTCCAGCTCCTAGAAATAGATCCTGACTACTGTAACTCTTCTATGAGTAGCATTGCTTTTAATCACTTAGTGGTCATTTTTACAACTTCCCTTTTTAAAGCATTTATCTACAGCTATTGAAAACAACTCCCATTGCAAAAGCTATGGCAGCTTAGTATCTCTTGTAAGTTAATATTAGCGATGTACAACGTGTTCTACCAGCCAACTACCACCAGCTACGTTAAACCAAAATCAACAGTTCTGCAAATGAAAAATAACAGGTAAGCAAGCAATTACTACTATTCTGGAAAATTCCTTAGGAAAAAAAAACACATTCGATAAAGTCTGAAGAAGTATCTAAACCAAGTTCTCCTCAGCATCTGCCCTACCCCACATACTTCTTGTTTAGGGCCAGTGTAGAATACCTAGTAGAAGTCAAAGAAGAGGTGTGATTCTTCCTCTCCAGCACCACACTGAAGTACCATAACTACTATGCAAGAAAGCCCTCTTTCATATAGTCACTTTATTGTTTCATTTCATTAATAGTTCTTTCATGGGAAGACAGAAACTGCTAATCATACAGTTGTAATTATGGCCCACCTCTCTTCACTCAACAACTGCTGTACCTGCAAATGCCACTGACTGAAGATCAAGTTATAACCAAACTCAAAAATGTAGGTTTTTATTTTCCATCTATACCAGAGACAAGAGAAGTAGCTCTTACCAAGAAGAGTTTCATAGTCTTTAGAGAGGAATGATAAAAGTCATGAATGACTTAAAATTTTTCTTTTTCTCCTTCAAATTATGAATAACTTAAAAAGATTTTTTTTTTCCCTTCTGACAATGCAATACTTGTTTCTTGCCTTTCAGTTGACATCCCTTTATATTGTTGAGGTCTGCAGAACAGTAGACTCAGTTGTAGAAATGACATGAGTCATAAACAACACGTGACTTGGGGCATGTAAGGCAGAACTGACTATATAACTTTGACTCTATTGCCAAAGGCTGTAACAATATCATGTTTGTTTACTGCTTGAATTCAAAATTTTGCAGTTGATCTGAACACACTTTTTCTTTTTAAAGTAATACATGATGTAACAGTAAATTTGCTTGTAACTTCACAGTTCAAACTTACTGTTTGGTTAGCCCTAATGCTTTCATGATACAAGACACTGTTCATGTATTGGAGATGACAAATCTGCAGCACGTAAAGATTAGTTCACTCCTCCATGTAAAACCAGGCTTGCTGTTACAGCAACACAATTTTGCAATTCAAGATATATTAACCTGGAAATGCATTTCTCCTCCTCGCCTAGAGCTCTGATCATTGCATACCTGCACAGGTGAGCAAATAGCTAGAAACCCAGTTTGTACTGCATTCCTCCCTTGCTGACCTTTCTACTCTTTCAGCAAGTCACCCTGGAAATAAAAGTTGTAACTAAATAATTGGAATCCTTTTCCCCTCATATTTTGTGGTTAAAAGGTTAACCAGTATCTTCCAAGTCTTTCTAGGCTCACTCTCCTTAAGTGTCACAGCACACACTTATTATATACTGTTCAATACACAGTGGCAACCTGAGGCATTCCCACTCACTTTAGGTACCGGATTAGAAAACCCCAACAAACATCTCCCTTCCCCTTCCCATTTCCCTTCCTTCTCCTCATCCTCCCCCCTCTGATAAATCTTTTTGTTTAACTAGTAAACTCAAAACTAAGTGCTCTAGATTAGGAAAAATGAAGAAACCTTGAGCAGAAATTAAAATACCCAAAGTCAAGCCATGCCCATACAAATATTACACTGCTCTCAGAGTCAAGATTTCTATCACGAATCTGTGAGCAGATTTGACAATCTGTGAGTAACAGTGTTCATGACTTTCTCTCAGTATTACCTGATTATTAAAATCTTAAATTCTTAAAATCCTTCTGAGATTGACTCTAAAAAGTTGAGGATGAGTACTGTCAAATGATCTACCAAATGCAGGTATTCTTTCTTCCTCAAAGAATTGTAGTATAGCACTTTCCTGTCAAAGTGGCAAAGCATAGATGGTCCTATAGCAAAAATTTTTCAGAGCAGCTCTATCACTCAAGGTTCAGCTGAATTTAAGTGATGTTTGTATACGTATTCCCCAGCTCTAGTTAACAAGAGATAATTGTGTTGAAAAGGCATTCTTGTGAAGTGGTACCAAAAGATGTCTGGAAATCATCCATCACCTTTGTCATCTTATCATGCTGACAATATGAGAAATCACCATTCTTGTTGCCCTCCTGTTACTAAGTTAAACTTCTAACTTCAAAATCTCTTTTCAGCCAAAATAAACCAGTTTTTCAAGTTATGAAGAGTCTCAAGGCTCAGATTTAACCATAGAATGGTAGAGAAAATAATTCTCCATAATTTGGACATGAACAAACAACTGAATGCCTTTCAGTTCAATCTGCACAAATTGTGCTAGTGAGAAGGTAACCTTCTAAGCTCCAGTAACTAGTTACATGCGTACTCTTTGCCAACTACTACTTTTAAACACAGTAGTAGGACACTAATAAGCTAATCTGTCACATCTTGCAGGCTGGGTGGTCCAGAAGCATCCAGAGTGAGTTACCATAGCTCAACTGGTAGGCACTTACTAAGCTGCATTAATGCACTTCTGTAAGACTGTATGACAAGAAAGAACATAGTTCTTTATGACAGTGATGATTTCAAATTATATTTTTCATGTTATCTACCATGCATGCAGGTCTATTTATAAATAAGACGTGTTGACAGTAATTACAATAAAACCTTACCCTCAGGAAATTTCACATGAAACTAAATGACTAGAACAAGCTAGCTGGTAAGTTAGATACATAAGTATGTATAGTCCAAAAGATTAATAAATCTACTCAAGTCTGTTTCAACATCACTTTCAGCAGACACAGGTACAAATATATGACTTGACTGTATTAGAAGGAAACAAATAGTTGCAAGATGTTCCTGCATATTGGTATCCATGGAACCTGTCACTGGGATTCATTGCATAAGGGATTTAAATATTTTCTTGCAATACAGCATTTTGGTCGCTAACTTGAAAAAGCTTCAGAAGCCAAATGATGGTCACTTAATTATAGATTATTCTGATCAAATGTTATGTACAGTTTTTTCCACTAAGGCCCTGCAAAATGAAAACCATCAAAGTTCACATTTCTTGACTGACAAGAGTACAGTCACTCATAAAATAAAGGTAGCCAGAAAAAAAGTCAGCTATAAAGAAAAAGTTATGAAGTTCTATGTTATGACTCCTGAATGAAGACTCAAGGCATGTATTAAATTCTTAGATATAGCACTGAAGTGTGGAAGCTTTAAAAAGTCATCTGGGAGCTTTAGTCCCTCATTCACACACCCTACCCCACCCCCCCAAGCACCACCCAGTTTCTCTGCATAGCTCTCCTGTCTGCATAAGATTAGGTTAATTAAATAGGCCAAACTCTTATTTACAAGCACTTTTATTTAAGAAATAGATGCTCAAAGTTCTTCAGAAGTAGAAACGTTTTAGTGGCGAATTCATGTTTGTTTTAGTGCTTAAGTATTTGTTCTAGCAGCACACTGAGGACAAGTAACTTAAACTATATTTAAGTCCCAAGAAACCATGTGTCCCAGCCTCACTTTTTCTGGCTGGCAGCTGTCAGTCAGTCACAGGAAAAAAGAGAAATGACAATCTATACTTCTGCTTCATCTTAGGAACAAGGTCAGAATTGTTTCATACCACAGGATGAATCAGTACCAGCTCCTGATTCTTCACGGGGGGTGGGATGTGCGGGCAAGGGGAAAGGGACGGAAAGGAAACGCATTTCCTCCCCTCCCAAACAGATTTACATGTCCCCACCTTTCTTCGCAGACTACTTCAAAGTAACTCGTGTACTGTAACCGGCATGGAGGCGTTTCAAGAGGGGCTAAGAGAGGGTTGAACCTCGAACACGAAAGTAGAACGAACAGTGACACCGAGTGGCAAGATTCCTGCAATACACTTCTTAAAGTCCCGCTAGAAGCTTCTTCAGCAGCCCATTTAAGGCCTGTGAAACTTTTAATTCCTAACTCTAACGTATTAATATTTAAACGACGACACATAAAGCAGAAACACTACTTATTTTCTTGTTTTTCCTTCAGCCCTCTATGTTTTGTTGGAAAGTATTCTTAAATGAAGTAATAAAAAAATTAGAAAAAATATAAAAAAATAGGAACAGGCTTCACTAACAGCTTGACACAGACCAAAATTAGAACCTAGCCGGTTTCTGAAGTATTTATAAAGTGTTCTCTTCTGAACACAAAGGTTCTGTTTGTAGAAATGTACATGTAAGCCACTTGCGTGTTCTTCCAAATCCTCCTTCCCCCTTTTAAAGCTACCACTGAGTTGAAGTTCAGGAGGTTAATTTTTCTATTTAAGTGTTTCAGTCCTGGAGAAGAAGCACCTTTGAATGACACATCACTATTAACAGGACTTTACAGTTTGTGAATGATATTTAGCACTGCTCTAAGGTTGGTCTTAAAATATACACACTGAACTATTTTGCAAAAACTGTTGTACTCTTTAAAACAGTTTTGTCTATAAAATGAGAGAGGTTTACAATTTTTAGTCTTTTTTTTCTTTATTTTTCCTAGGAAATATTCCATAGAGTTAACTGGTTCTAGCCTTCTGTCAGATACATAGCCAGTGTGGCAAGACCCGTATTTAGAGCTTGAAATCTCCTAGGATAGCATGATATTCAGATAATACCCAGGTGGGTACTTAGTGACAGAAGAAAGATGGCTTATACTTCCTAGGACTGCAGCATCATACTGTGCCCAAGGAATAGTATCACATAGGGGACATTTATTATTTGACAGTACAGGAGATGAAAGGGGTTTATTCATTAAGTTTACGGGGCCTGAGCCATATTTTCTCAATAGTGATTAAACAGATGGTTTGTACAGTATTTCTGATAAGTATTAAAAGAAGCTAGCAATTCTAACAAGTTAGGCTCAAAGATGAGCTAGATGTGCTCTGTATGCAAGAAGTTTGAACAGCCTTGCATACATTAAGCAAATTACATCTTCTTCAAACAGGAAATAAAAATATAAAACCCACTGAACACTAACTTTTTTATAGAAGCTTTTCCTAGTAACAAGGTTTTAGCTTGCAGTATAACAGTTCTTCACAAAACTAAACCGTTTTATTTTTATTGTTCCTTCTCAGGAGTTCCAGTGCCTAAAGGTACAGTTCATTCACCTCTAAAATACACACAGAAAAAAAAAAAATAAATAAAAAAGAAAAAAAAGAAGAAAAAAAAGAAGTATTTTGTTATTAAGAATTCAGCATCACAAGGTTTGTGCACAGGCTAGGATGATCATTTTACACAGACCCTTTTGGTCTGTTAGTATTTGCAAAGCAGATCCTAGACATTAGCTATGCCATATGGGCCAGCTGCTTCCTATCTGTATTCCAATATGAAGCACTGCATAAGCATGGCAAGACTTGTACATACTGTGCACAGAGTCTTCCATTTTGTCCCAAACTTCCTCTTGGAACTTTTCTCACAGGAGCCTACACAGTGGAAGCAATCAGAATTAAGTTTGAACTCCCAGCCCCTTACAGATTTCCTGTGACTTTTCTGCTTTACTAAAGTTTTTTTTTTCCCCTTTGCACAAACCAGCACCACTTTTGATCAACTGTCAACAATACACGACCAGAACATGGATCAAAGATAGTTGTTAATAAAGGGCTGATAGGAACATATTGAGTATTTCAGGAAGGGGTAACCTCTTACAGTCAAATATCTTTAAACTTTGCAATTTCAGCTGGAATACTTAAAACCACCCTGATATCTGCTTTTATACAACCAGAAATGGTACAGAGAGGTGGAAAGGGACTAGATGCAGTTCAGGAATGTGGGAGGTTTTTAGCTTAGCAAAATCAAAAGCTCAAGCAGAATTCAGCCCAAACTGCAGGTATTAAGATTCAATTTTGATGAAAACAACTGTTTTTTAGTAAAAAATTGCATTAGAAGCAATGCATTTCACACACGGTACACCTAAATTTACCTCTGTTATAGAACAGCAATATTAGAGTAAAACAATAAAATTCAGAATAAGAGCAATCTTTTCCTCAAAAACTAGGAAGAGTGATCTTGCAAATAAAAAGAAACAAACCCAAATGTCTTCTATAATTAACAAACTTTTTATTTTCCTTTCTCCTTTTAGTAGATTAAAAACATGAACAGAATATGAAGTACAAGGATTGTGTAACATGAGCATATTTCTAGTCTTTCAGGCACTTGTCACACACTTTTGGTGAATTGCTTCCTTCCTTCTAGGATTAGAGGTCTCCAACAGGAGTTGCATTTGTCTACTCAGAATACTCATATCCTAATATCATGGCAGGAATTTATGTTATCAACTGCTGCTTCTCACCTTGAGAGCAGCCCTTCTCTTCTGGCTTCATCTCCTTTACAGCTGCCAAAAATTGGGTGTTGCTTTATCCAAGTGCTTACTGCTTACTACCTAGTCAGTAGCAGTTTGAAAGAGAAAGAAACTTGAATTTGCATTTCTCCCCCATCCCACCAAGCAGGGTATTTAGTCCCTCAAATTTCTTAGAGGTTGATAATTTCACTAGTTTTCAGGACTAAAAATTGTCTTTCCCCTACTATTTGACAAGCAGTGGAATCAGATGGATACTGCCTTACACATAAAACCAAACATTCTGCTGTAGTTATCCTGACTTAACATTACCCAGAAGACTGGTAACTAAAGCATGCCATGAAAGGAAGCATCCACAGAGCAGAGCTCACAGCCTTATTGCTGAAAGTATGGGGAAACATATTTAAATGAACACAGTTCTCTGAAGGTACAAGATTATAGTTTGGGTTCATTATTTCACACTCTCTGCACATTTACAAAGTGGGGTAAGTATCTCAACCTTCAATATAATTGTAATACCTTTAAAAAAAACCCCCACATAATTTGTAACAATTTTATCAACTAGTGCATATAGATTTGTGCAAAAGAACTCACCATGGAATGCGCTGCAGAACAGCTGGGCACCACAAAGCCAAGCATTTCCCTCAGCAGCTACTCTTCAATAACAGTTTTCCTTCCCTTGAAGCTGTTTGAGCCGCAGTTGACTTCTGACACTATGGCTTTTCCACACATACTAAGTCTGAAATTTAACATCAGGTCTTCAGCCTTGGATTCAGAGTTTAATAAGTTCATTTAACTCTCCTCAGAAATACTTTTATGTAATTTTCCCAGTATATAATTCAGGAAAAAACAACACATTTGTTTACTCCTGTCTTTTAAGGGGACTTAGAGCTTTGCTTACTCCCAAAGCCCTTTATTAGTGGCTACTCACACCTGGGACCCATTTTTAATTGGACCTGGCATCTCTCCAGATGTAAGGAGCTCACTAATTGTTTAATTGTTCTGGGGTCTGGTTAACTCTTTCAGCATCAGGGAGGTTTGCATCCTCTTCTACCCAAGGCTTTATAAAGAATTCTCTCATGTTGCTTTTAGAATGAAGAGATGACAATTTCTGTGCAGAGAGTATATTTGTGATTATTTCACACAGTAATTACAGAAGTTTAAGACAGAAAGTATTAAGGACAGAATATAAGGGAGGGAAAAAAGTCCTCAATGTTGTAATATTGACTGTGTTGAAAAAGAAAGACTAGTTCGTAAATCTGTATCATTATACTCCAGAAATTCAAGCATGGATTAAAATTCAAAGCAAGCAAATAATAAAAATGTTTATGAATCAATATGTGAATAATATATATGGAAAGTACTCAAATTATGGAAATTATTTCAGAGAATATTTTTAAAGATACCACTAAAATACTAATTGGAATTTATTTACATGAAATACGTTGCTGAGTTAATATTTGTTTTGCTTTGTTTTGGCTAATGGGTAACAACTTCTTTACAATCTGTTTTATGCTACACAATCTAATACATTTCAGAAGAGCTATTTTATTTTGCCCTATTCTAAATATGAGCAAAACCATTATCTTTTCTTTCAGTTTTACACATGCCTTTTGCTGTTTTCTAGTTCTCAGCCCATTAGATCAGACATCTATTCGCACTCACAAAAAAGAAAAACATCTGTTCAGTGGCTGATTTTCCCACTGGCAATTTAATAAGTGCTATATCTGCATCTTTCTTGATATAAGAAAAGGAATGGCTATTCTTTTCTTCTTACATTTCTATATTTTGTCTATAAATTGCTGAATTTTCAGTACTCCATTTTAATGCAAAACTTATATGAAGCGTTGGTACCAGGCCAAACTGAATTGTAAGCCCTTCTTGTATTTTTTTTTTATTTTTTTTTTTTTAGCTAACAATTTCATTAATGGCTAATTGATTCAGTGTCAGCTTTATTATTATGGTTTATATTCAACCTAGATCTGACAGAACAAGTAAAATGAAAGCTCTGGGTACCTGCCCGTAGGCACAGTGAAATAACTGAAAACATTTAATCTGTTCTGTCATTCCCCATCATCCATCAGCCTGCCTGGAATATAACAAATAAGTCTGCTGCTTCTTGCACTGATTTCTTTTTTCCTAACTGCATCTTTCCTCCAGTTGTATATAGTAAAAGTTCTGCTGCACCTAATCTGACTTATACAAGCATACTAGTTCTCGATTATCTTCATAGGTACGTTCAGAGATCTGTAACGCTTCACTTAATGTCATACATCTACATCATTACTATTATCCTGTGCTCTACCATCAACTGTGTTAGGTATGCAGCTTCTCATGAACATGAATTTGTGCGCAAGGAAGGGAAACCTTCCTCATTCTCGTCAAGCACATTTATTACCTTCTGGCATACTGTTTCAGCAAATGCAACCTGTAATGATAGGGACCATTAGGTCTGTACTTAAACTTTGATGGCATAAAAGAATGAAACCCTCAACATATCAATCTTTTCACCATACTGGGAAAGACTATAGAACCAAAAAATAAAAAAAGGACTGAGTTATTATCAATGAAGTCTAGACTTCACGCTCAGGAATCCTGAATTTCCGCATTGTTTTAAGGAAAACTGAAGTAATCCACTCAACCTGGAACTAAGTCATGTTTGGATCAGATATGGGATTCATCTTGGGACTGGATTCAGAAGACTGTGGGAATAATTTCAGCCAGCAGTCTGCAGCAGCAGTTCTGCCTCTTGCGGGAAAAAATGTATTTCCTTTTCATTTTTTCTCCTCAGGGAATCTTAAGCATTTCTCTGGGTATTTACAGCAGATGTTATTAACAACTCATATCAACAGAAAGGAAAAGAAGACTACAAATATACATGAGTATCTACAGTACTGCAGACTAAAATCACTCAGGCGTTCATTCTCTTTCATAGAGAAACTTTAAGAAAATATCCTACAATTCACTTCATTTAAATTCTTATGGAAAGAAACAACAACAACAGCAACAACAACAAAACAAGTTCTAAGCTCTTATTTAGCTATTCCTTAAAAACTCAGGTATGATTTTTGAAAAAACTTCAAGAATCCTGGAATTCTCTTCTAAATGAACCTAAATGCTACTCTCTCTCTCAGAAATGCATGCTACTTTGTACAACTTTAAAAGCTAAACATGGTCAACCACATGTGATTGACATCTAAGTCATGTTCCCTAATATATTGTCTCTATATCATTGTATTTCTGGTTATGTGGGGAAATATAATTCAATAGTTATCTGACTAACCTCACAGGCATTACACGTCACACTTGAGTAAAAGTGAATATCAAGGAGTTTTGTGGCATTAAGGAGCTAAGGGAAGCATACAACTAGGTAATAAAGCACTTATTTTGTATTTTTCAGCACATTTCCATTGTGTTTTGTTCCTCATAATTCTTTCTTCTTCTTGTGAGGAAAAAGAAAATATGTAAGCTGTGCAGTAAATCC
>NW_009932575.1:55149-56792 GCF_000696875.1 Nestor notabilis
GAAACAAGTTCTTTGTGAGAGAGTACGTTTATCACTGAGCTATGTCTTAGACCCTTTTGGTCTCTCCTGGGCATACTTCATAGGTGGTTACATTACTTGCTAGGTGAAACTCTGTAGTTTAACAACTCAAATGCTGCTACAGAAATGTAGTCCCTTTTTGTGCTGATCCAGGTTCACAGGATATTTGTACCTGTCTGCTGTCTGTGTTAAGAAGGCTGTGATCAGACTGTTGATTAAAATCAGCCAAATTATACCTCTTTTAAATGGGCAGAAATCTGTTTCAACTCAAGACAGTCCTTTCTGTACCAGTTTGTTCCCTCAGTCTCCCCAAAGAGTCCTTCCAATATCTTTGTCTTCAATACCTCATTTTCTTTCCACATCATCTTGTAAAAAAGAAACCTTCTTGCTGGTAGAGTGCTTTCTTTATGGGACATTTCCAGTTCAGGGTCACCTGGTGATAACCTGTAATGTTGATCACTTCCTCTTTCCTGTGATCAGTATACTTTAAGCTTGCTTCCCTCCAGTATTTGGGCTGTCATCTTTAGGAAGGACAAACCTGGAAAGCTTGGAGAGAGCAAAGGCTTTTCCAGCCTTTCCAGCTAGTGACACAGCCGTTTTAACATTGATTCTTTTGAAGCTGTTTATATGTCTTTGCTGCTCATCTATCTTTACTGCCTTTCTCTGGATGTTTGTTTTCCATTAGCTGCCGCCTTTGACTCAAATTCTGAGAGCAATACTTGCTTGTAGTGAACAGATAAACTGATGGGGAACATGACATCTATAAAATTGGGATCCATAACTACTGCATTCTTCAAACTCTCCTACAAAATTGTTTCCATAATTACAACTCAAGCCTTCTCTGCTTTTTCATTTCTTTTACATGGCAAAGTATACAATGATGTACTTAATTTTTGTGTCTCTATTAGCTGATGTTCCTTCTGGTGCCTCTATTTGTCAAATTCTTCATAATTTTGCTCTGCACAGAGTTGGAGATGTCTTTTTGTTTCCTGCAAGTGCCTGAGGTTTCTGCAATACTGTTTGTTATTCTACTGACTTCACTTGTTCTTTCAGGATGTTATATTTAAGACTGATGAGGCATTCATTCTCAGTCAAGAACTTTTTTAAAGGTACACTGCTTTGTATAGATAAATTAATTACTACTATTAAATGCTTGTATATGTTTAGGAATGATGGTTGACTTTCCCCCCTAAGCACATTGTCTTTAATCAAAGACTGCAGAGGTGAAAATAATCAATTACTTTCTGCCTACTTCTACTAAAAATATCCTAATTTCTCGGATGAGTTAGCTGACCAACTACAAGAGAATTTACTGTGCATACAAAAGGTAAGAAGAGAAGAGCCGCAAACTCACACTGGAAAAGGAGGTCTGTGATAATTTCAGATAATGTTTCCTCAAGTAAGAAAAAGAGCTAATAAAGTAAGAAAATCATAGAATTAAAGTTTGTTTGCAATCCTAGGTTGCTAGCTGCTTTAATTTGTAGCAAGCACACAATGTCCCTGAATGGGACTATGATCACAACTCACAAGGCATTGTCTCTCTGTAGCAGGCTTTTAAAGAAAAATATCTGGCTCCTTTAGTAATACCCTGAAAGGCAGATGTCCTGGGTTCAGCTACAGCAGTC
>NW_009932576.1:0-1657 GCF_000696875.1 Nestor notabilis
CCCCTCCGACCACGAGCTCTGCATTGCCGTCCAGTTTGGGAACAGCAAGGCCACCCCGCCGCCAGGTAAGCAGGAAGGGCACTGTGATGAGATAGGGATGCATGCAAAGCACCTGCCATCAGTGTGTTCCCATGCATCTGGGGACTCACATGCACTCCCAGCCCTGCGCTCCTTGAATCAGAGCCCAGGGCACTGGCCAAGGCCCCTCAAACCGCCGCAGGGCACCCATCAGTGTGTTCCCATGCATCTGGGGACTCACATGCACTCCCAGCCCTGCGCTCCTTGAATCAGAGCCCAGGGCACTGGCCAAGGACCCTCAAACCGCAGCAGGGCACACGTGGGCGCAGCACCAGCAGCATAAGCTGCTTTAGCTGGGTACCACTTGCTGCATAGGGGACACAAGCACACAACTGCCTACACAGAGCTGCACCAGGGCGGGGGAGAGCAGCGTGGCCATGGGAGCAGCACTGGGGGTGAATATAGGATGAGGTGGGAGTCACTGTGGGACCTGCCACAAAGCTGCATCCCTCTCCTCCCACCGAGTCACATCCCAGCAGCAACGAGCATCTGCATCCTGCACCTGCAGGTCTCAGCCCTACACTGCTTTTAGAGGGTGGCTGTGTCCTCAGGCGGGGGAGGGAACATCACTCAAAGGCAGCCCGGAGCCAGGATCAGGGCTGTGACACCCTTCAGGTTGGGGCTTCCCTCACTGCTGCGGTGCTCAAAAGTGTCAGCATCTGGATGGAGGGTGTCCCCTTACCCTGTCCCATCCTGGGGGGTGCTGAGACACTCGCCAGCAAGGAGCTCTGTGCCCCCTGCATCAGCCTGGTGTGCCCTGGTGTGCTCTGCTGCCCAGTAGCAGAGGAGCTACTGGGTCTTCCCAGAATGTCCCTGTGGAGCTGGAGCTGGCCCAGGTGACAGGCACCAGCAGCAGGGAGCTGTGACAGTGGCTGGTCTCTCACTGCAGTGTCCAAGATCTGCACCCAGTGCGAGATGGAGCACAAGGCGGATGGCATGATGGAGCAGATGTGCTCCAGTGACTTCGGTGAGTGCTAGGGTCCCTTCCCACCTCCACCCCCCCAGACAAGGGGCTGCCCTTCCTAGCTCTGACAGGGTGCTGTTGTACAGGGACAGCCCCAGGGGAGACTATTCTATCGGACCCTGTGTGCATGGGATGGATGCACCACAGAGAACATCAGTGGGGGGACAGGCAGAATGGGATATTTGGGAGGGTCTCTGGAGGCATATGCTGAACACCCCCCAACAGCCCCTTCCCCTCCCCATGCAGTAACTTCCCCAGCGTGGGCACAATACCAGCAGTGGGACTCTTCTTCTGGGTCCCTCCCCAGGGACAGGCTGCACCCTGTCCTGCACAGTCGCCTAGCCAGGACCCCCCAGCAGCACCCTAACAGTGCCCCACTGTCTACCCCCACACCATGCCCCACTGCTGCCCCACACAGTGGTGAAGATGCGCATCAAGGAGATGACAGAAGAGAATGGGGAGCGGCGGCTGGTGGCCGCCCAGAAGAAGAAGGTGCTGAAGCTGGGCCCGCTCAAGCGCAAGGACACCAAGAAGATGGTGCTGCACATGAGGAATGCGGGCACCTGCCCCTGCCCGCAGCTCGACAGCCTCAGCGGCAGCTTCCTGGGGATGGGC
>NW_009932576.1:1712-3303 GCF_000696875.1 Nestor notabilis
CCCTGGCAGAAGCACAACAAGGAGATGAAATTTGCCGTCAAGTTCATGTTCTCTTACCCGTGCCCCCTCTACCACCCCCTGCTCTATGGGGCAGGGCAGCACTAGGGCTCTGCCCACCCTGCCCTGTCCCGGACTTCTGCACTGGCCCCACGCTGCACCCCTGGTTGCACCCAAGGACCCCTACTCTGCTCCGCTTAGGCCCTTGGCTGTGCCCCAGGACCCTGCTCTGCACCCCCAGGATTCCCACCTGCGTTTGTGTGGGAGCCTTGATCCACAGCCAGGAACCCTGTTCCCTTCTGAGCTCCCTGCTCTGCTCCCAGGACCCCTTCCCACATGCAGGAGCACAGGCTGCACCCAGTACCCTTGCTCTGCATGCTTGTGAGCCCTGGTTTGCACTAGAGACTCTTGGCTACTTCCAAGCCCCCTGCCCAGCACCCCAGAGTCTCTTGTCTGCACTTAGGATACCTGCTTGGCCCTCTTGTCTGCACCTAAGCCCCTTACCCTGCACCTCTGAGTCCCCTGCCCAGCTCTCTGTTGACATACCCCAGACCTCCAGCCCCCCAAATCCCTACTCCAGCCCACCAAAGCATCCCATGCCCTCACCTTGAGCTCACACCCCAGCCCTGGATCATCCCACCTTTGCAGAGACCTGCCCCAGCTGAGGCAGGTCCCTCCTGCCCCACAAGACTAGCTCCCTCAAGATCAAGTGCCCAAAGCAGCATTGCCCCTGCCTGGGCTCCCCCACCCTTCCCATCCCACATGGCTCATTGGGAGCATGGTGGGGAGTCCACTGTCAAGCCAGCCCTGCTGCATCCCTCACCCACATCCCTGCCAAAACCCAGCCCAGGCACCCCTTGCCCATCCACACCACAGTAAATTATTCCACCTCAGTAAAGCCTGTGTCCTGTTACTCGTGGACAACCATCTCCTGGGGCTCCCTGAAGGACCCTGTGAAGGATGGGAGGGAGCTGCTGATCCTGCCCACTGAGTGGGGCAGGGAGGGGTCACTTTGGGCACCAGTGCTAACCCATAGCCTGAGGCTGGGCAGCTCAGCCAAGCCAAGGGATGAGGTTCCCAATGGTCACAGGCATCGCTGGGAACTCAGGCATCCTACCACTTCAGGGAGCCTGGGAGGGTGTCAAGGTGAGAAGGATGGGGGACACATGGGACAGGGGCATCACTGCTGATGGAGCCCCACGGCTGTGACTGAGGGTGTTCACAGGAGAAGTTTATCCCTCTGTCATCCCTGGGGGATAGATCCGTAGGCTGGGAGCTGGAGATACACGTGAGAAACCTGGCACTGAACACAGCAGGGGTCAGATCCCAGCCCGGGCAGCCTCCATCCCTGGACACCCCACCTTGGTACCACCCGAGAGCCCTGTCTGCAGGTCCCTGCCAGCCCTGCTCATCTGCCAGACCTCCCACCCACAGCTCCAGCATCCTCCCAAAGGGGTCCCTGGGGCCACCCACCCGCACCAGCACAGGGACCAGCGGATCCCTCACCCTGACCCCTCTGCTGAAAGCAGGGTGCTGCCCCTCGGCTCAGCTCTCCAGGCAGGGGCTGCCTCCGCCCTCTGCCCCGGTCCCACTG
>NW_009932576.1:3352-4659 GCF_000696875.1 Nestor notabilis
GGAGGCACAAAGGTGGCCGCCAGGATATTTACCCAGACCTGGCTGCCTGACACCGCAGCTTCTCACCAGAGCTGGGGAGCCTCCAGGGACAAGAGGGGAATTGAGCCTGTTGGATGCCTGCGCCCACCTTGACAAGGCCACTGGGCACCCGCCCCATGCCGGGGTGATTTGGGCATGGCCTCAGCCCCACTGGCCGTCCTGCAGAGCCCCATAGGGCACTTGCATTCTGCTCCCAGACCTGGCTGCCTGACACCGCAGCTTCTCACCAGAGCTGGGGAGCCTCCAGGGACAAGAGGGGAATTGAGCCTGTTGGATGCCTGCGCCCACCTTGACAAGGCCACTGGGCACCCGCCCCATGCCGGGGTGATTTGGGCATGGCCTCAGCCCCACTGGCCGTCCTGCAGAGCCCCATAGGGCACTTGCATTCTGCTCCAGCCAGGAGGACATGCTCCTGCCCTGCATAGAGCCAGGGACAGGGAACAGCCAGCCCCTGTCCCAGCCTCACACCAGGGGCAGGTGGTCACTGCTCCCAACCTCACCAATGTGGAAAATAAATGGAGAAAAAGCTCAGATGTTAGAAGGTATGTTCAGAGCAAGGCTGCCACAGGGATAAACATCCTCAATTACGTCATTTTACTGCATAACTTAGAGTGCACAAATAACACCCCATCTCCCACAGCCCAGCTTTATCTGTAGCCCTCTGTATTCCTGTCATTAGCATCTTTCCAGGAAGTGTTTAGACATACATGGTCATCGTGCTCCTCGCTCCAAGTGTTTTCTCTAGAAGGACAAGTAACCTCTCTGCCTCCCACCATCAGCTGTCTGAGCTCTACAGCTCAACACTAGCACGCCCTTCACCCCTCACAGACCAGGACTCACCCCATTGCAGCTAAACCCTCACCAACAAACACAACCCTACAGCCCCCTTGGGGTGCTCCACTTCCCCCACTAACTGCTGGGCTTTCTGTATGCCAGCCTCCCCCCCGGCCTTGGAGCATTCCCAGCGCAACTCAGACACCCTCATCATCACTGCCAAGTCCAGCTTTTCCCCACATTTCCATAGGTCACAGCTTGAGGAAGGGGTTTATGAGACCATGGCAGAAGGGAGTGCTCAGGCTGCCCCATGTGAGCTCCCACATCAGCAGGGAGCAAGAATCTGGACCCTAGATCCAGGACTGGTGAGTGTTGCAGCCTGGTGGACACTGAGCAATGCCAACCCAAGAGCACAGGCCACCCCAGACCTCCCAGATGGGGGGAGCTGCAGCTGGCTGGCAGGGACCCAGGCTATGGCCATTCCCCCAAGCACA
>NW_009932576.1:4707-9446 GCF_000696875.1 Nestor notabilis
TGTGCAGGCGGCTGCCGGGACCCCCGCCGGGGTGGGGCAGGGGAGGGAGCAGCCGCGGGAGGCAGAAAGGAAACACAGCAGCTCTGGACAGAGCTGAGCTTCTCCCTGGCACAGCCAAGGAGGGGCAGCTGCACACAGCAGGGGCAAACAAGGCCACAGCATGACAGGAGATGGAAACCCCAGTAAGCAAGTGGAGCTAGCGGCAGAGACACGCTTCTCCATGACCACCTGCCAAGGCCACAGAGGTGCCAGGGTGACCTGGGACAGTTTTCACTGGGGCAAGACAAGAGCCAGCTGAGGGCAAGAGATTTATTGGTCACTCTCTATATACATTTATATATTAATCTGTAGTAGAAAGCAGCAGTCACTACGTGGACAGAGCAGCAACTTGTGCTGCTTCTGATGCTGCATCTGGAGACCTGGCCAGAGAACCCAGCCAAAACTTACCCTCTTGCCTCTTCTGCTCTACAGCCAAACATGGGGGGAGAAAAGACTAAACCTGCAGGCAGCGAGGCCAAGAAGCACAGGAGTGACTAGCAGAAGCTGAGCCGAGCCAGGACCAAAGACCATATATCCTCCATGGATGCAGGTAGAGCTCTGACTTGATCCCAAAAATACAGTCACCTAGCACCATGCTGGGAAAGGTAGGGACAGAGCCCTGAGGGTGTTCTGCCCCACTCAGGACCACAAGTGGGAAGGATGGTTCCTCCATCACTGAGCCAGGCCACAGGGCCTGGGCAAACACGTGGAAAGGTGCAGCAAGTGCCAGGGCTTGGAACAGCTGCCATGGGGCAGTCGTGGGGAGGGGGGCACAGGCCCTCTGCCGCAGGGACCCAGCTCGTGTGGCACATGCTGCGTGGCAAGGAGGGCTGATCTGTCCCCAGCTGGCACTGGCAGGAGGAACAGTGAGCACAGGCAGCCTCTGGCAGGGTGATGCCACGCTGGGAACCAAGCAGCCCAGGCATCAGGCAACGCAGGACACAGGAGCTGGCTGGCCCTGATGCAGTCACTTGATGAGCACCTGGTTGCACAGAGCGCACACGAACACTGTCTCCCTGTGAGCCTCTGGGGCTGGAAAAGAAAGGAGGTGTCAGAGATGCTCCCCTTCCCCACCCCAGGCTTCCCCACTCCCAGCCATTGAGCTGCTCCAAGAGCTGCAGACCCTTCACCGCTCTGTCCCAAGCCAAGTGGCACTGGGCAGGTCCTGTCTACCCTCCCCACCAGGGCTGGGCAAACCCCTGCAGTAGACAGTTATGCCCTCCTCCACCATCCACACACCTGTGGCTCCCATCACAGCCTTTGGGACTTTGAAGGAACAACACCTGGAGCAGAAGCTGTTCCCACAGTTACTGCAGCTCCGCTGTGGAGAGACATGGAGGTGAGACACAACTCTAAGCCCATTCCCAGCCCTCCCTGGCAAACTCCAGTGCTGGAGCACTGCTAACAGCATTCCCTGCTGAAGGGGAGTGGGTGGAAGCCCTGAGCCCCAACAGCAGAGAAGTCATCTGCCAACACCACCCGGACAAACCACCCAGGCCTTATGCTGGACCTGCATTCAAGTACACTCTAACACCACATGCAGCCTGCATCCAGCCTGAGAAAGCACAGGACACCCAGAAGGTTTAAGGACACTACATCACTTCCTAACCTGTAACCATGGACGGATGCAAGCTCCAGAGAGTGGCAGACATCTCAGACTAACCCAGGAGTAAGGGGAGGGGACATAAGTGTGGACAACAGGAGGAAGCAGGAAGACATCAGCGTGAGTCTGGAGGGGACAAGAGATATTCCCTTCCCAGAAGCGCCCAGAGGACTGTGTGCCAAGCATCTCACTCAGGGACTCAGATAAGACAACAGGGGTGGGCTTTGCTCTTCTAGTTCCCACAAACAGACCCATGCTCTGCTTCACTGGAAAACTCTCAGGCCAGAGGAAACAGGTTAGGCCAGAGCACAGGACAGGTGCCTTCTACTCCAGCACACACAGGTTTGGCCTGAGGCAGCTTTCAAAGGCGCAAATAGACAAAAGACTCCACAGCATGAGGTCCCTGTCACCATTAGGCATGCAACAACACCCAGCACTTAGGTGAGGTCATCTATTGCTGAGTCACGATTGAGAGCAACCACCTGAGCTGACAGAGAAAGCCAGGGTGAGCTGCACACACATGACACCTCTGCCCCAAGTGCAGGCAGCAAGCTGGGGTGGAAGCTGAAGACTCACCCTCTTCTTGAGCACAGAGAAGGTGGCTCCACAGCCAGTGCAGCTCCCTGGAAGAAAGGGAGCAGAGGTCAGGTAGGGCTCTGCTGCCTGGGATCATGAGAGCTACAGGAACATCCATGACTGTTGTAAAGGCTCAGCTTAGAGGCGATATTGCCCTTCCCAGGAGGCCTGGAAATATCCTGCCCATGGATAGGGCAGGTCATTGGAGATGTCAACACAGCCCTAGCAGCTACACCACTGCCCTGTCCATTCCCAGTACAGTGGTCACCAGTGGGAGCAGCACAGCCCCTGCTGTGCTGAGCTCCTCCAAGCAGCAGCTCCTCTGAGTCTTACCAAAGTTGTTGCTGGGGTAGCGCTTGCGCAGGCGCTCTGTCAGGCGCGACACTTTGCTGCGGATCACCTCGTTTTTGCTCATAAAGCCGTTGTCTGGGAGGCTGAGGTCAAAATCTGCTGAGCACTGAGAGCTCTCGTCGTCCTCCTGCAGACAGCAGAGTTGGCTGAGCACAAAGGGGTGGCTGTGGGCACGCTTGAGGGCTGCAGGGCAGCCCAGCCCAGCCCAGCGATGGGCACCCAACAACCAGGGTGCTCCACCTGGTATCCCCACAAGCCACCAGCAAACCAGGCAAAGGCTGCCTGCTCCAGCATGCCTTCGCATGGCAGTACTCACCATGACCAGCAGCTGGTTCTCCTTCTCCCGCAGCATGAGAAGGAGAGGAGAGGCAGTACAGACTGAGTCAGAGGCACCCAGCCCCACAGCCACCCTTCCTGAGCACCCAGCTTGCCCACCGAGGCCCTCATCCCTTCCCACCTCAGCTGCCCTACAGGGACAGCCCACCCCCACCAGTCTCAAACCTCGATAGCATCTTTGAACTCTTCATCAGGCTCTGCCTCCTCTGCCTCCTCCACGCTGCCAGGGGTAAGGTCCTGCAAGAGAGTCACAGAGCTCGTCCTGCCATACCCACATCCCTGTCCAAAGGTGGGCCCACACTTCTGCAGTGGGTTCCAGGACAAAGGATCAGCTCCGTGAGAAGACAGGAGTCCCAGAAGGTGAAGCAAGCCCCTTGCCTGCCCAAACTGCCTCCTCACATGCAGCAAAACAACTGAGCCAAGCCCCAGTGCAGCAGGGCAGCCCCCAGCAACTCAGGTGGGGCTCACAGGCTTCCACCACTACCAAAGCCGGAAGGAGTTTGTTGGTACAGGGACACAGACATACCAAAGGGCTGACCCTATATCTCCCACCCCACAACTGCCAGCCCTGCCCCTAACTCACCTCTGTGCTGGTGGGCGTGGGGGTCCGGTCCAGGGGGGCAGCAGGAGGCAGGGGCTCAGCAGGCTCTGGAGTGCTCTCAAGGGGTTTGGCACCCACACTCTGCTCAATCGAGGCCCTGAGCTCCAGTATCACTGGTAAGAGGGAATGTTGCTGGAGTGGGGTGGCACTTCTATTCTAAACCCACTGCACAAAAGCCAGCTGCAAGAGCCAACCTCCAGGGCTCAAGATGGGACATTGGCATGTACAACCTTCACTTATCAGGTAGCCTTAGCTGTCTTCTGCTCACACATCAAAGTTAGGGCAGCAAGGAACTCCCCCCCACACAGGCCCCCGATCAAGACAGGGAACAGCAGAGGCCTTAGTCACAGCCCAGCCACAGAGATCTCATCCAACTCTCCTTCAGCACATGCCACAGAACAGGGAGCACCTTCAGCTGCCCTCCCCTGACAGCACGTTTTCAGGACAGTGTCATACACTGCCACAGGCACCGAGAGTACTTCATGTCCTGCAGAGCAGGGTCAGGATCGAGAGGGACATTGATGCTCACATACAGGCTGTATTGCCAGGCCCCAGTTTGCCACAGCACAGAGGAGAGCAGAAAACAGCACCCAGCCCAGGATACAAACCAGAAGAGGCTCTTGCCTGGCTTCAGAGGGCCTTTCCCCAACCCATCCCACACAGGCCACTTCCAGAGAGGTCTCTTACCTTGGTAGAACTGGGTGTTGCCCAGGAAAAGGGTGCTGTTGAGGATGGCCAGGACCCAGCAGAGGGGCAGCAGGTAAAGGACACAGACAGTGCCCAGCAGTGCCCCATAAAACCTGGGGAGGAGCAGCAGGACACTATGGTCAAGACAAGGCAAATCACACCACAGCACAAGCCTCCTTCCTTCATCTGGATTTCCACCTGCTCTCTCCAAGTACCAAACACATCAAATGCAGCTCCAGAGGCCTGGTTGGGCCCCCCTCCCTGCTGAGGCCACCACAGGATGCCTGACCCATGGTACTCACTGGGAAGAGACAGTGGGGTTCTCCCAGTACAGTACACGGTACACTGCCTCACAGCTGCAGCACATCCCGCTCAGGAACCCCTCCAGCTGGATCAGGCTGCAAACGAGACCTCAGTCACAAAAAGGCTCCACAAACACACACCCTGGCTCCCTCACACTGTACAGTGGCCAGGCTGGTGTGAACAGGTCCTCTACTGACATAGAGAAGCCATCCTGGCTGCAGAGGCCCCAGGAGCCCCACAGCC
>NW_009932577.1:0-1574 GCF_000696875.1 Nestor notabilis
CGCCTGCCCCGGGCCACGATCAGCAGCTTCAGCCCCTGCGGCAGGCGGGCACGGCCGTGGCTGGCCCCACAGCACCCCCAGCCCTCCTCCCACCCGGCATGGCATGGCACAGCACCCCAGGGGCAGGATTCATCCCATCACGGTGCCCACAAGTGCCACCCTTGCCTGTGGCACATCCCAGCCCCACAGCGGCACTGCTGTGTCCTCCCCATCCCTTCCCAGTCCTTCCCATTCTATCCCAGCCTTACCATTCTATTCGACTCCATTCCTTTTCTTCCCACGTCATCTGATCTCTTCGCAGACTATCCCATCTCATCCCTTCCCATTCTATTCCATCTTTATAATTCTTCATTCTATCCCATCCCACCCCATCCCGTCCCATCCTATACCATACCATTGCCATCCCATCCCCATCCCATCCCTTCCCATCCCATCCCTTCCCATGCTATCCCTTCCCACCCCATTCTAACCCATCTTTATCATTCTTCAATCTATATCATTCCACCCCATCTCTTCCCACCCCATACCACCCCAGTCCTACCCTGTTTCCTTCCCATCCAATTGCCATTCCATCCCAGTCTATCAGGTCTTTATCATTCTTCATTCTATCCCAGCCCAACCCATCCTTTCCCATCCCATCCCTTCCCATCCCATCCCATCCGATCCCATCTCATCCCTCCCATCCCATCCCACCCAATCCCATCTTTATCATTCTTCATTCTATATCATTCCATCCCATCTCTTCCCACTCCATACCATCCCATTCCCATTCTGTTTCCTTCCCATCTGATTGCCATTCCATCCCATTCTTATCATTCTTCATCCCATCCCATTCCCACCCTGGGCTCCCTCACCTTCCTGCCCTTCTCATTGTCGGGCAGGTAGCAGTGGCGCGGGAAGCCACGTGCCGTGAACCTCTTCCCGGGATTGGGATGCTCGGGGCCCTGGTGGGAATGCAGCGGCTGAGCGGGTGTCCAGGAAGTGGGGGGTGCCCATCCCAGCAGTGGGATCCTCACCTGGATACCAGTGGGAATGTCGTAGACAATCCGGATGGTTTTGGAGTCGGTGTAGCCCGGGAGGGAATGGGGGATGAGGTGGAATTCCATCTTCCCGGGGGGCTGCGTGCCTGTCTTCTCCCCATAAATGGCCTTACAAGTGGGGCACTGCAGGCTGCCATCCTGCACCGGAACGAGGGGGACATCAGGGACAGCACCGACCTTCCCCAGCACCCACCAGGGGATGGGCGACCGCGGGAGGGTGCCCCATGGCAGGGACCCTCTCACCTTGTTGCCGTTGTTGTACATGGCCAGGAGGCAGAGGAGGTGGTACATGTGCCCACACTTGCCCAACTTGCCCACCAGCTCCGGCTTGATGCCCCTGTGGCTCAGCACACCCTCATAGCCAGAGGAGGTGACCAGGCGCTCCATGCAGATGGTGCAATCCTGCCAGGAACAGGTCCGGATGGGATGGGGAGGTGACCCCCGGCTCCCAGCCCCAGCTGCAGTGCCCAGGGATCCCCACTCACCTCATCTGGGGGGTTCTTCACCTTCTGGATGTACCGACGGACCACGTCC
>NW_009932577.1:1644-1988 GCF_000696875.1 Nestor notabilis
ACCAGCATGGGGACGGCCGGAGGCAACGGGGAGCCATGAGCATCACCTCAAAGCCCTCTAGCACATCCCTTGGGGTCCCATCCCCATGGGCAGCAGCAGTGCCCATGCCTCAGTTTCCCCCCGGCAGGGTAACCAAGGGTGTGCAGGGACACCATTAGCTCCTTACTCTTTCTGAGGTGCTTCTTCTTGGTCTTCCTGCAGATGCCGTTGACGCCGGGCACGGGTTTGATGTCGCTCTTGCTCACGGGCGGTGGGTGCAGGATGGGTTTGGGGGCGCGGGTCAGGCAGACGGGCAGCCCCGCGGCACACATGAGGATTCCCGTCATCCCTGCGCCGGGAACAGG
>NW_009932577.1:2039-2416 GCF_000696875.1 Nestor notabilis
CCTCCCCGCCGCCTTGCCCCCCCCAGCCCAGTGTCACCGCGCTGTGACAGCCCTTACCTGCGAGGGCCGGGTGGACGGGGCCGGTGCTGTTCAGGTTCTTAACCGGGAGCGCTGGGACCCTGCAGAGAGATGGGAGGGGAAGGGGCTCAGCACTGCCCCCTCTGCACATGGCATGTCCCCAAGGCAGTGTCCCCTCCGTGCAGTGCAGATGGGGACACAGCCTTAAGGGCCTGATGTCCCATCACACAGGGCTGTCAGCCAGTACACGTGTGCATCCCCGGGGACATCATTGAACCATTGAATCCCAGAGAGGTTTGGGTTGAAGGGACATTAAAGCTCCTCCAGCTCCAACCCCTGCCACAGGCAGGGCCACCTCC
>NW_009932577.1:2643-2979 GCF_000696875.1 Nestor notabilis
CCAGCCACCCCACCACCCTGGCCCCTGCTCCCATGCCCCAAGAGCCCCTCCGAGGGTACCAGCACCAAGACCCCCGGGGTGATGACCGGGGCCTCCCCATCTGCTCACCCCGCTGACCCAGGGCACATCCGTGTGTACCCGTGTGTGCACACGTGTCTGGGCGTGCAGCCGTGTGTGCAGGGTGCTGGTGTGCACCCATGTGTGCCGGGCGGGCTGTGCAGCTGGGAGCACAAGCACACATGAGTGCAGGCACATCTGGGTGGGAGCTGGGGCCACCAGTGGGCAGGAGGGATGGAGGGACAGAGGGGCGGATAGATGGAGGGAAAGACATGTGTG
>NW_009932578.1:0-15792 GCF_000696875.1 Nestor notabilis
ATATATTAAAATATATATGTATAGAATCTAGGGAGCTCTAAAGAGCCATCTTGCCCCCAGGGGCATTCCACCAGTGTTTGCAAACTGTTTTGATCCTGGTGAAGCACCTGCTGTAGAGGCACAGCTGTGTGGTAATTGTTCAAGCTTGAAAGAACCCCATCCAGTTTCGAGTCTTCCCTATGCTGTGGAGCTCCTTTGGGCACATTCTTCCTTTAGGGCTTTGCTTTGGTTATCTGGGTTGCTGAGGAGAAGTGCAGGTTTCCAAGTGGGAAGATACAGGAATAAATAACTTCAAGTGTTTTCTTTATTTATGGAGAAGGCCATTATCCTGGAAACGTGCTTTTATGGGCTCTTTCTGTAATATGTGCTGCTCATTTATTGAGGGGGTAGTAGTTTGCCAGGTTCCCGAGATAGGAAAAGCCTAAGGCTGGCTGCAAAGTGGTATTTCCTGAAGTCTGTCTAGGGAGGTGCCCCCCATCAGCCCAGACTCTTTCTGTTCTCTGTGGCAGTGACTTTAAATGGTATCCTGAGATTTGTTTCCTTTCACATAACTTTTGGCAGTGGGGTTCATCAAGGGAATTGCAATAAACCCAGAGTTGGAAATGGAGAGCATACTACAAAGATGCTTCACAAGCCAGTTCCTCTGCAGAGCTATTGTTCTTGCACGGTAGAAATGCTGCGTGCTTTCTTGCACAGCATAAATGCTGCTTGAACCAGGAGCTAGCTTCTTGATACAAACTGCAGGGAGACTTGGAGACGTTTAAGGATGTGTAGCTGGGGACTTTCTAAAGTGGAGGCTGGAGTAAGGTGAAGGAGGAACATGAAAATTGTCTTGACATTGATTTTTCCAGCCAGAGTTTTACCCACAGAAGTTCTTGGTAAGTTTTCTCATTATTTCTGATGTTGGCAGGCGCTGGTGACGTGTGTGATGTGGTGTTACCGGGGCTGGTTTGTGCTTGTTCCTCCTGTGCTCACAGCAGGGGTTACCACCACAGGCTGCACTGCTCCATGAGGTGCTGAAGGAGTTCAGAGCAATATTGTACTGCCAAAATTCTTAGTGAATTAACCTTCTGCAGCAAATAGGGTCTCCCATTCCACCCAGCCAAAGGCTTTTCTGTCAACAGCAGGTGGTTTGTGTACAGACCAGGGAGGCAAATCCCTTCCCAAGCCCTGTTACCCTGGTGAGCAACACAGCCAGGACATTCATACCCAAACAGCGCCACACAAGCCTCCTCAGAGCTCCTCCTCAAGGTGCTGTCAGTGCCTCAAGCCAGCCTGACCAAGACCTGCTGTTATTGCAGTCGTGTGTTCTGATATTTGTTCACTTCTGGCATTCTGCAAGTCTTTCACCAATGGTTGTAAAACTCCTGGAATTTCACCACCTCAAAGTTTATCTTCAGGAGGAGCTTCAGCTGCTCTTCATTTTGCAATAGCTCCAGCTTTTCATCTCTTCCAGTTACATGATTAATTTAAAAAGCTTTTGTCCCATAATTTTTTAAGACTCTTCAAAATCTTGAACATCCGAAATGTTTCTGTGTTTTCAGTAAGCTCATTTCTGCCTTTTGATGTCCCTTAGGCTTTGTTTTTTATAGAGAAATCCTTCTCTTCTGTAATATCTCTGCAAGAGTTCGGGTTTGGCTTTTGCGTTGCATTCATTAGCTTGAGTGTAGCAAGTTTTAATATTTCACTTTGATTTATGTGCAGTTTTCTCTGTGGCTGTGATGACTTTGGCCTGTATTTTGCAGTATTTTGCTGTTCTCCAAAGTACTCCTTTTTGCCAGATTCTGTTGTGCATTTCCTGTCATCTGAGCTTTTATGTACCTTCCAGTGCTTTCAGTCAGCTTTCGTCTTGGAAGCAGAGACATACGAATCAATAGGTTCCAGTGAGCACCTCTGGAGCACAGGGAAGGTTTGACAATTCCTCTCCAAGCCCTCCTTGACACCATTGTAGGTCTCCCAAGTGCTTCTCCAGGTAGGCTCGTGTTGCTGCTAGAAGATCCAGCATCTCCTTCAAAATTAGATGCTAGCTTTGCATAGGGCAGTGCTGCGAGCTGGGTCTGTGCAGTGGCTGAAGGTGCTGCAGATCAGAGGGTCAGTGGTCCAGCTTGGTGATATTTGCTCATATTATCATCAGATCCAAAGGAACTGACTTGGGTAAGTGTCCTCATCATGCTCGGTGCGTGCAACGCAGAGAATGACCAAATAACGTGAAAGCTCTTGGGGTCTTTGTGCCTACCTGGTGTTGTGCCTTGGAAAATTGTCCTTTGCCCTGGAGGGAATGCACCCTGCCAAGTCCTTGCTTTGCTTCAGCTTCTTCCCATGGAACAGGGAGTGTGAACAGTGCAGTGGGAAAGCCCTCAGCTTACTTGTTCCCTGCTTTTTTTGGAGGAGGTAAAGAAGATGCAGAATGAGCTCACGCAGGTTAAGGGTCACCCTTACTGCCTTTCATACTGGCGTCTCCCATGGCGGTTGGGACCTTGCGGTGACTTGAGGACTTGGCATCACGAGGTTGCACTCCCCTCAGCGGGCATCACGAGGTCGGTGCCTTCAGCTTCCCCTCAGCCTGCAATATCTCTTCCTCCTCTTGGGATGGCATGGGTTGCTGAGGATGGCCTGCGGTCTCCTGCCTTGCTCAGCTGCCCTTGCAGCAGCTTTCTTGGTTCCCCTTCCAGCATTTCAGCTCCTTCCTCTAAGTTAAAATCTTTTTCAGGAGAGGCTGGAGTGAGTGAATCCCGTGGTACCTTTTTACCCCTGGTATCTCTGCTGGTTGGGCCTTCAGGCCATGGTGCTGGTTTGGGTCTTGCCAGCTGATTAGTGAATCCTTTGATTTTAATTCTGAGGTTTTCTTTGATTTAAGTGTTCAAGGCCAGGTTGGACACAGGGGCTTGGAGCAACCTGCTCTAGTGGAAGGTGTCCCTGCCCATGGCAGGGGTTGGAGCTGGATGAGCTTTAAGGTCCCTTCCAAGCCCAAACCAGTCTGTGGTTCTATGATTCTGTGATTTCCAACTGTTTGTGCCAGACAAGTGAATGTGGCAGTTTTCCCTCTGGAACACGTGGATGTCTGCTGGCCTTTTCCCCATGTGTTTGACCCAACAGGGCTGAGACGGCCCCTGCTCCAGTCCTTGTTCTGTGGAAACAGGGTGAGCTGGCCCGTCGTCTCCACTGTGGGAGAAGTAAGGTAGACTCCTCACCATGGTTTCTGTGTGTCTGAAAATGGACACGTAGATGTGCTAGAGTAAAACCACTGCTTTTCACTTGGGTCACACTGGCGAGTGTTGTAAGAAGGGCTTTCTGCAAACGTGAGGATACTGTTTTTAGGCTGCCTTCTCCAGCTGAGGCCATGGGGTATGAAGATGTGCCAAGAGCCTGGGCTGTGTGTACCTGTTTGTTCACTGTGAGGTCTTCCCCTTCTCTCAAACAATTCCTCCATTGGTTCTCTGGTGACCAGAGGTGTGTTGACATGTCTCATGTTGTAAACCTTGCTCTCTTGGGGTGGTCAGCTCCTCTGCTCGGCTGCTGCATTGTCCTTCTTGCGTTTTCAAAGGCCTTTATCCTCTGCTGTGTGTACACTTCCGAGTTGGTGCATGCTCCTGGTGACAGCCTGGATGAATTCAGGCTTCTGCTCTGGAATAAACTGGTCCAGTGTGACTTGGAGCCCGAAACTGGAGGGGGGATCTTGGCCGGGTGCTGGAGGTGAGCACTTCGGAAGCGCGTTCTACGAGCGGAGCGTAACGTGGACGGTGGTTCGTGCTCGGAGGCCGCGCTCCCTCCTGTTGCTACATCTGGAGCAGAATGTCTGCAAGATCACATGTTGGTGAGTAACGTCAGGAAAAATGCAGAGCTCGGCTGCAGCAGCGAGTCCACAGCGTGGTTGTGCCGGGCTTCAGGGCCGGCCAAGAGCACAGTGTGTCTCTGAGGACTTGACTCTGTCTGTGGTGTAGAGACCCTTCATCTATAAAGTATCTGCATTAAAAACAGGAAGCAATTTTACTCATCTATAAATGACTTGCTGATGCACCAGCTACTCCACCTTACACCGAGTAGTAACAGAATTCACACATGGGAAGCATTCCTTGGAAAACCCCGCATTTGCACGGAATACATGCGATCCTGCTGTGCCTCAGGAATGTGACTGTAACAGTCACACTCGGAAGGGGCAGTTCCCTCGGTGGGACTGATCACCGACTCCTAAAAATACATGCCCTCATGTGTTCTGCTGGGTGCAGGTGTGAACAGTTCTTGTCTAGTCTGTGTGTGCAAAAGGGTTGATTGATTTCTCCAGCAATGCCCTGTGCTGTTGCTTGGTGCCCAGCTGAAGGCTTTAATGGAGCTAATTCCACACATTTGCATAAGGAGCAGCAGGGCCTCTCGCTGTCCCGACACCGATGGGTGCTGCACACACCAGTATGCACAATACACTGCACCGCAGAGGAACTTGTTCAAACACGTGAATTGCAGCACTAAATACTACAGACTACATAAAGGATGTTAACAGTGCCTGTATGTAACGTGCATGTGGGAGTACAATGTGTCTGTACAAAGTTTTCCATCTTCTTTGAATAAGTAATTTCGTAGCCCTTATGAAGTGATTAAACTTTTGGACTTTAAGCAGCTTGACTATGTGTAAAAACTCTGTTTTAAAGAGCTTTGCCTGCTGCTGTCGGAGTGATAATGTGGGTGTCCTCCAGCTTTCATGTGTTATCTGTCTGCAAAACTATGGCCTTGAGAGCAACCCCTGTTTTGTGTAGGTGAAGGACTCTGCAGTGGTGCCAATGCCACCCAGTAACAACAAGCTGAGGTGTAGATACTCCCTGTCCCCTTCAGCCTGAGCCAGTGAACAGCCCAGCAGTACTGCATGATGGGCTGTAGCATGAGTGCGGGTGGGAGGCATCGTTTGCTGGAAGCTGAAGCATGGAGATGATCCATCACATGCTGCTGATCCTGCTCTGTTCCTCCAGGATGCTTCCACAACATTGTCAGCAGTGCTTTTTGGTATAAAATGAGTGGAAGTGTTCAAGGCCAGGTTGGACACAGGGGCTTGGAGCAACCTGCTCTAGTGGAAGGTGTCCCTGCCCGTGGCAGGGGGTTGGGACTGGGTGAGCTTTAAGGTCCCTTCAACCCAAACCAGGCTGGGATTCTATGAAAATACATCACAGAAACAATCATATTTCCTTTACTATAGGTACTGTTCGTGCCCTGCGTGTTCATGGTACTCGATACTCCTCCAGATCTGCGTGTGCCTCATTAGCAGCTTCTTCAAATGTCTTTCCCTTGCTCCAGCCAAAATGTCAACAAAACATGAAACTTATGATAGTACCACAAACCCTCTCCCCTTTCAGTTTGTGTGATATATAACTGGAAAGAAACAGGAGCCAAATTACAGTTCTCTGCCATCTGTTTTAGTTGATAAATGAAGAAACTTTGAGCTCAGTTCAGCCCTGACTTCAGGTCCTGGCATTGTGCCTGTTTAAGCCTGAGCAGTATCTTTACCCCAGTTCCTGTGTCATTTCCCACTTTAAGACAAGAAGGGTATATGGTTTGTTTGGGCATTGCCCATGGGAGCAGCTGCCTTCTTTGCTAGATGCTTGTTTTGGTTTTTATTTTAGCCTCCACACCTATGGCAGTGGTGGCTCACACAGTTCTGTGCTTGGTCTTGTGCTCCCCTCTTTGTAATTTCAAAACCTTTTCATTGACTTGTTCAGCCTGGAGAAGAGAAGGCTCCGGGGAGGCATTATAACAGTCTTCCAGTGCCTAAAGAGGCTACAAGAAACCAGGAGAGGGGCTTGGGACAAGGGCCTGGAGGGACAGGCCAAGGGGAATGGCTTGAACCTGCCAGAGGGGAGACTGAGATGAGCTCTTGGGCAGCAGCTCTTCCCTGTGAGGGTGCTGAGGCGCTGGCACAGGGTGCCCAGAGAAGCTGTGGCTGCCCCATCCCTGGCAGTGTTCAAGGCCAGGTTGGACACAGGGGCTTGGAGCAACCTGCTCTAGTGGAAGGTGTCCCTGCCCAGGGCAGGGGTTGGAGCTGGAGGAGCCTTAAGGTCCCTTCTAACCCAAACCAGTCTGGGATTCTATGAAATCCTGTGTGTGCTGTTGGGCTCAGCACTGAGTTTGTTTGGGGGTAATTAGGAGTGAGGATGGTCAGTCTAGAGGAAGGATGTGTGAGCAGGTACCTGAGGAAGGAACTATGAAACAGAAACAAGGTCCTTGTTGAGGGTTCTTCCCCCCTCCAGTACCTACCTAGGAAATGTTATTTGGGGACCTGTCTCAATGGTTTGTTTACCCCTTTTCAGGAAACCTGATACCAGAAATAGGTAGAAACCCAATGTTGGTTCAGGTGTTAATGACAAATAGGCACAGATGATAAGCTCTGTGTGCAGGGAGCAGAGGCTGCAAAGCACGGGGGGAGCGCGTGCTCCTCCGCTGGAGCTTGTTTCTAGTTGAGTGGCACTACCTGAACATCTGAGCAGCTGCTCAGGAGGGAGGCGGCCAGAATTTTCTTGTTCCTACAGGGAAAAGAACACTATTACCCCCTGAGACAGAGCTACAGAAATGCCTCAAATGTTAGGACGGTGCCGTGGCTTACAGTGCTAACTGTACTGCAGTTTAAAGGCAGCCCAGACTCTGACATAGAACTTAAACAGTCAGACAGAAAAAGGTGGTTGGGTTTTTTTCAGTTCTTAAACATATTTCAGCAGCTGTGAGTTACTGGAAATGACTTTACTTTCTTGGTGGAAAAGGAAATTGTTCTACTGACAGCATGGAGGGCCGAGATGCTGTGAACTTGGGCATGTTGGTTTCTTGACTACGTGTATTTTCAAGTCACACAGGAGATGCTCATCATGAACTCATGACCTCTTTTCTTCTTTTCCCAAACAGACATATTTAAAAATACAGAATTTAAAGAAAATCATATTAAAATAAATCCTTAAGGCAGTGTAACAGGATTGTATCTTTATAGAAATAGAAATGTTTAGCAGACTTTCTTTTTCCAGATAACCAAAGATATTGCTTTGGTATAAGACTGATAAAATTTACTTTAAATTTTAGTAGTTTTTTTCATAGTATCTTATGTGTAGTTTTCTTCAGATGAATTATTTTGGTTGGTCTGAAAATGTATCTGTTTTAAAACATGTCATCGGCTTTAACTGAAGTGAGTGCAGTGAGTATAAAGTGGCAGCATTTTGGAGTTGCTGTGTTCAGAAAGAGGCAAAGAGAGGTGTGCAAGTGCAGCCGGGAGCAGTTGGATGATGCTTCTGTGACTTAACGCATACATACATCCTAGAGGATTCTTCCTGCTTTGTATTCCCTGCTTCTTGTAATGTTCACCCTCATCGTCACTGTTCCTGTTTAGTGCTCTGCTTTGGAAACTGGTATTTACACTTAGAGAGAGAGGAAGAAAAGAGTTAAAGCCCAGCTCGCTTTCCCTTCCATTTTTCTGTTCTCCTCTTGGTTCTGTCCCGAGTCCTGCAGGGCTGCCTCTCCCTTCTGCAGGTTTCCCCTGGGTGCTGTGCTGTCCCCTCCTCCTCCTGCCACCAGCAGTAGGGTGCATCCTGTTTGGGGTTACTGCTGTGTCACTTCAAATGCCATGCGCTAGCATGAGAAGGGGAAAAGGAAACCAAGAGCCAAGCCAGCTATTACTTTGCCAACAGCTCCTTTAAGATAAATAGAATCCCACAAACAACCCAGTCCAAAGTGTCCTGGTGGCATTGACAGCTACTGCTGTCCAGCACGTGAGCCTGCCTTTCCTGTTGATGCAGCAGAATAAATAGCTCCGTGTGGTGCTGTTGCTGGTTCATGGCAGGATACCTGGGCTGCTTCGAGCTCCCATGTCTTACAGATGCTCGTGTGGATGGAGTAAAAAGGGACAAAAAAGATGAGGCAAGAAAAATACTTCTGAATGAGAGAGCAGAGCTGAGCCTGCCACTCCACAGGGGTGAGAGGAACAATAAATGCTTTTGTGTTCTTCTTAGGCTGTAGTGTGTGACCTACAGAAGATGAGTTGGGAAATGGCTCATTCTGCTGCGACCCCTCTAGGAGACAGGCAGGAGTTGCCCCAGCACGCTCTTGGCAAACTGCACTGGCTGGGGCTGTCCATTGCTACCGGCAGAAAGGGGTTTATGAAACATACACTAAATATATGTATATCTTGATCAAGCACAACCTCTCCCAGTGGAACAATGTAGGTTTTATCAAGGGATTCTGTTGATTCTGTGAGCGGTGAGGCAGAGCTGGTTTGGACTGCATGTTCCAGCTCAGTCCCGCAATAACGACTGTGTGTGTTTGGAGTGAGTTTCGGTGCCCATACCCAGGGAGGGCACACTGAGCTCAGCCTGCAACTTCTTACCACACACCAAGAGTTTAACAGTAAGAAAAGCTCTCTGGACACATGGGGGCTGTTTTCAGCTGATGCTCAGAGCTTGCGTGTGCAATGTCTTGTGGAGTCCTCAGTAAGACTTGACCGGTTCAGCTGTTCTGCAGTGAAAATCCCTCTAGATGGATAGTTGTGTTGAAAAGCTTATTCTGCTTAATCATCACAGGGCAACGGCCAGCCCTACGCTGTATTCCATTCCTACTGTTCTTAGAAACCAAGACCGTGAGCACGTAGCAAGACTTAAAGGGGAAATCTCAGAGTACAGAGGTCAGTATGGCCGTGAGCAAGGCACTATGTTGCAAACCCAGTAGAGCACTTTAAGCCTGGTTTAAAGATTGAACAGTTTCTATAAAATCAGAGGAACCACGAGTGGATGACAGCTAAAAGCATGCTTAAGTGCTCTTCTGCTTTGGGGAACCAAAGTATTGAGGACCTCCCAGTTCCCGTGCATTGGGTTTTTAGATGCCAGGCTGTTCCATTATTCTTGCAGGTATTAAATGAAGTTGTATGGCCATGTGGCTTGTTTAAGCATCTGATTTTGATTTGTCCTCATGTCCTTAGGAGTTACATAAAAGTGAAGTCAAGCAATGTCTTTAGTGTCTGCTCTATATAGATCTACCTGAAATAGTTTCAGGTCACCTTTGCATGCTTAATTTGGAAAACAGTTGAGCAGCATGACTCTTGCCTTGGAGAATTAGCAGTGCAGGCTCCTCACTGTAGTCTTGGGGCTGTTGGAATATCAAGATCTCATCCCTTCAGCAAATTAAGTAGGGCCCGTTCAACTTGTAGAGCCAGTAAGGGAAGGATGTTCAGTCCCAGGTTGGAGCCAGGTTAGAAAAGTCTTCCCTCCTGAAAAGCAGTTGTGAGATGGGTTTGGCAGGTCTATGAAAGTGTTCCTCATTGTTTCTGGTGCAGAGCCTGGCAGTAGCCTTGACATGCAGTGAAGTTCCTGGTGAGCTGTTTGAGGGTTAACTGAGGGGGTTGGTGAGAGGCTGTCGTGGAAGTGAGGAACTGCTCCATGTGCAGAAAGGCCACGGAACTGGGCCAAGCATCGACCTTCTGTAGGTGTTGGAGGATGCTTAGATGCCAAGTGACAAACACGGTGGTGTCAGACTGTTGTGGATTGATGAGGAGCATCTCCCGTTATCTCCCAGTATCTTACTTGTGGGATATTGGTATAAAGGAGCATCACGAACGGATAGGCCAGACTGGGATTTCATTCCATAAGTATTAGTTTGTTATACTTGTTCATACAATCATCCTCTGTGTTTAGTTTGCAGTTGTTCTGTGTAACTGAGACGGGTTTTTGGTGAAAGCTGAGGGGAGATAGGTCTGAGTCAGCACTCTGCTTAAGCCATGTGCTGTACTGGAGGCATGTGAGTAGTTGCATTGCTCCCAACGAACCGCTCATGTGCTCAGCCTTAGGCATGTGTTTTAAATAAGCTGCTGATCCAGAGTCTCATTTCTTTTTTGAGTTAAATCTATACAAATGAGGAGGGTGAGACTACAAACACAGTGTTTAAAGTGCTACAGAGCAGAGGATTGCAGCAGTATTCTTCAGGAAAAAAGCTTTGGGCATTTACTGCATGTTAGTGACACACTGAGCTTAAATGTCACCTTCGTTGGGAAAATGATCATCATCTGTTAATTTTATGTGACTGTCTTGATAAGTGACCTGGTATCGCAGCAAGCTCAAGTTCACTGTAGTCCTCTACACACCAGGCATTAGACTGGGAGCAGCTTTTTGGGATTACCCCTGTGTCAAACCCGGTTGAACTGAGGACTTAGAAATAATGATCTGCCAGCTTTTCCTACTGCAAATACCCACAGTTTGTGAATTGGTTTACCATGTGCTGAAAATTTCTTTGATATTTTTAAAAGCCTGTTGCTGTGGCAACCGGACCCCGTAACGGAACAGCTTTTTGGTGAGAAGGAGGCTCAGACACTCAGTTAACAACCAGGGACGAAGCCACAGCAAAGCCGCTCGTGTTCGTTTCTGTCGGAGTCAAACAAACAATCCAGCCCCAGGAGCAGGGATGGATCCTGCAGCAGCTCGGACCTGGGTTCCCAGGTGAGGGGCACATCCTGAGCTTGGCCAGGAGCTCATGTTGTGGACGTGGTGGATGATCAGGGAGCTCACAAGCATCTCGCTCCAAAAGAATTCCTCTGTCCTCTTTTTCTTCACATGGAAAGGTTGAAGTGATTTGACGGTTTGGCTGATGGGCAAGGAAACATGAGTTTTGCTTCTCAGAACTGGATGTCCCCTTTGTGCTTTGCTAATACAGAAACTGGCAGAACAGGCATTACTTTTCCTTTGACGTGAGGACTCGCAGCCCTGTTTCCTTGTGTCTCATGACTGAGTGAATCAACACCTAATTAAACAGTCACATGAGGGACAGAGTAAAATGCTGCTCAGGCACTGATCATTGTGAATCTTTGGAGAATAACTACTTACATCTGTCTTCCTCCTCCTCCAAGGAACCCTGAGCAGCTGCAGCTTTCCTTTTCTTTCCTTTTTCTTCTCCTCTCCCCACAGAGGGGAAAAAAAATCACAGACAGCACTCGGCTAAAGCAGTGCAGATGAAGCTGTCTGTGCAGATAGATGGGATTGGGGTGGGGGGAAGAGAAGACTTGGAAGCACTCGACAAACCCGTGATGAATGGGAATGATTTGAGTTTGTGCTGGGGATGACTTAGCTGGAAGCATGACGGTGTAGTCCTTGTGCATCTGACACTCCTGGGGATTAAACAGACATTGTGAATGTTGGGCAAGAAAGTTCAGAGTGGTGCAGATGGATTCTTGATGCTTTTAATATTAGTTGTAATTCTTTTCACTCACAGCGTGTTATGAGGGGTCCCCAACAATCGCTTTCCATCTCTGAGAGGCAAATACTTGTGTGGAGATTTATTGGGCTCTCAATTATCACTCAGTCACAAGTGCAGCCACCTTCATCAATTACAGGACGTGGCCCCGGGCCAAGGAATGCTCCCGTCCCGCGCTGCCAGCTCGCGGTATGACTTTCACCACCCAGGCAATATTTTTTCCCCTTATAAAACTCCCAAAACAAGTATTACAGGATGTTTTAATCAGGGTAAGCAGATGGCAGCGTCCACCCTGACCCAGCGGTGGGCTCCCAGGGTGCATGTGGGATGCACTGGGCTCTGCAGCAGGCGGTTTGAGTGCATTGGTGCTGGAGGTAGCAGTGGTTTGGGTGCTCCATGGTGTGGTATCTCAGGCTGAAGATACCCACTGGGGTCATCTGGTAGCTTTGGGGGCTCTGCTCGGCCATGAGAAGGCAGGGTCTGGGTGCAGCCTTGTTTTGTATCATCACAGAATCAAGTGGTTTGGGTTGGAAGGGACCTTAAATCTCATCCAGCTCCAACCCCTGCCATGGGCAGGGACACCTTCCACTAGAGCAGGTTGCTCCAAGCCCCTGTGTCCAACCTGGCCTTGAACACTGCCAGGGATGGGGCAGCCACAGCTTCTCTGGGCACCCTGTGCCAGCGCCTCAGCACCCTCACAGGGAAGAGCTTCTGCCTCAGAGCTCATCTCAGTCTCCCCTCTGGCAGGTTAAAGCCATTCCCCTTGTCCTGTCCCTACAGGCCCTTGTCCAAAGTTGAAGGTAAACACAGGGAATTCAGTGTTTGTCTATTAAACAAATGAAAACGTTGGGATTCCTCAACCAAAGCACTCCTGTTACATCAGGAGTCATTCAGGGATTTATTGCTTTTATTAATATTAGAGTTGACAGCAATAGTGGAGCTATAGAGATCCCTCTAAGAGATCTTCATTTTCATGGGAACAGACTTCTTGCAGTCAACATTGACTCTAATATGTGTTCTTTTCTCTTCATTGTGTATTATCCATTATCTGTGATCTCTGAAACAAAAAGCATTAATTCACCAGTAAGTTACCTAAGCAGATTTTGCATTTGATGAATGGAAGCCTGAGAGCTTGTTTTTGTTCTTTCTAGCACTGTGAAACAGTCGCTTTTTAATCAGACCAGTAATGCTCAGCAGTGGTAGCTCAGATGTAACGTAGATGCTGGTTTTCAGGGGCCAAGTTTTCTTTATTGTGTACTGGCAACTCTGTGTATCGGACAAATAGAGATGCTGCATGTCACCGAGAGTCGTGTTGTCATTCACACTTGAAGAGGGGATGGAAAACAGAAGTTGGTTCTATGTCTAAATTAAAGGTTTGAAGAACCTATCTAGACATCTCTAGAATTACACAGTGTAAAGGAGGGACAAAAGACTTCCCCCATACCCCTCCTCTGCTGCACTAGATGGTTCTGTGGGATTTCTAGAAAATTCTTTATTTCCATCAACTATTCATGTGCATCAAAAGCAATTTGTACTGGAGCCTTTTTCTCCCCAACTTTCCATTAAGCACACACAATACTGAACTATTTACACTTTATTTTTAATAGCTGCAGCAGATTATTCTGCTGTGCACACCCGAGAGGGCACAATAAACTAACTGTTTGGCAGGGGGAAAATGCCCTCTTGTCTCACAGTACCAGTTGGTATTAAGGAGGTTTGTTTGGTGTCTTATTTATAGTGGACTGCAATTGGAAACGCGATAAAAAAACAAACACCAAGGTTCCAGCAGCTTAACCATGCTTCAGGTTTTTACTTTGATAGTTAGTTTTGCTTTAAGCATCTTTTATCATGACTTGATAAATTAGAACAGTGAAGGGATGGTCAATCTGCTGAGGCCTCAGCATCCATGTTGTTAAAAGAAAGATGATATTCCACGCTGTGCCTTCCAGGAATGCTCCCAGGCATTTGTATTTATGCTGATGCTCCTTTACACTGCTGGTAGAGACAGTTTAATCCAGTCATGAGACCTCTTGCTGCTAGTGAGGTTCCTGGGTATGTAGAAACTTTGCTTCCCTCTTGATTACTATTAGTAGTAGTATTTGAATTGCATATCTAAAGCATTTTTCCCAGTAGTTAAAAAGGGTTTCCTTTAAGGAAAACGTGGCCTGGGTGTTGCAGAACCCACAGACAGGTTGCAGTGATTTTCCTCATCATTTTGGCTCTTGCTGACCTTTGGCTGGGCTTGTGTTTGTGTCTGTGTATCTATGGTGCGTGCAGGTATGTGTCTGTGCTCCGGTTGTATGTGGTGGGTTGTTCTTTAATCCTGTCCACTCTCCCTCTCCAGCTGGGAGGAATTCAGGAGGATTTTTGTTGCAGGGATACAGAAATGCACAGAAAGCACTTTTAAAGTCTAGCTCAGTGGTGATCCTACCGAGGCGAGTACTTTGTAGAGAAGTGCTATCCAAGTATTTTTAGTCAGATGTCAACTCAAATCCTAACTGGTTTTCTCTCTCTTTGTCTAGCGTGGCTTCCAGCTCCTACCTTCCTGCAGTACTGAGCAATAAACATTTCTTGGCTGGCTTGCTGGCTCTTTGTTGTGTGCGTTTACAACATGAGTGAGCGACGCCTTCTTTCAGGAGAAAGACTGAAAACACTTGGCCATGGAGACCAAAACTAAAGCGTTGCGTTACTTAGCCTGTGGTTGGAGCAAACTCGGTAGTCTGCTTGGTTTAAAATCAGGTGATTTATACCCAAAAGGTGCCTATGAACATCCGTAGTAGTTTTAAATGTTTTCAGAACCTTCCCTGAGTGTGGCTTTGTGTCTGCAGTAGGTTTGGATTTGAGTACAGGCTTGGACCCAGGTTTAAAATAGCACAGGTGTAACCAGAGAATCAGATTGTCCTCAGCAATTTAGAACCAAGATGCTGATTTTGAGAACTTACCTCCTCTGTTCCGGATCAGTAAATAGGATGTTCACTGTGCCTGGATATACACCTGTGTGTGTTAAATCTTAGAGGCCCAAAGTGTTTCTCAGGTATGGGAATGATGATAGCGTCAACCCACATGGAGTACCTGAAGTCCTTCCTCGAGCAATAAGTATTCACTGATCTGGCTAAAGCGCTACTTACTCGCTGCGCACTTTGAGTCTGTCTCTGTGTGGAGAGAAATTCCTTCCAGTATTTTTCCTGGTCAGTTGTTGGATGGAGTCTGCATCCACTTTCAAAGCATTTGTCTTGAATACGCATCAGGTTACCCTGAGGTAAAATGGAAACCTTAGCTGTCCCTCCTGTAAATAAATGTTTACATAATACATGCCCCTGAACTTCTCACCATTGCATGTCTGAGGAAAAAAGGTCACTTTTGACATCAGTAACCTTTAGAGAGTGATGCCTTTGCCACACAGGTAAAGAAAGTTACTGTGCACAGCACATTCCTTGCCCTAGATCAGGAAGGTAGGAGAGGTCAAATGTTGTTGCTTACAACTCCCAAGGCTTGGCATTTTAAGCTTTAAAGGCAAGATTTGGTTTTAAGGCATGGGTCCCATAAAGAGCACATGCCAAATTTTGCTCATGTGAGTAATTCCGTTGAATTCCCTGGCACTAGTCAGGTATGAAGAGCCAAGTCTGTAACGTGTGTCTTTGTGGGGTCAGGGCCTCGGCTCTTCATTTCTAAATGAGAAATTTCCTATGAAACATTCATGGTGACAAAAGGAAATGGTTTTGGATTTGGGACCAAGTATCTGTCTCTTAATTTTAGTGCTTTTGTGTCAAAACAGTTGCCCAGCACCAAACATAAAGATTTTATATTGCTATAAAGCATCAGCAAAACTGCTGTTGTGTCAATAGATGAAGGATTTATCCCTGAACTTAGTAGGTAGCATAAGAGGGAGCTCAGTTTTCTGTGGTGGAATCTATCCCGGAGGGCAAAGCATCACCCAGGTCTTGGGCCCGAGCCCATGAACAAGTGCATCTGCTCACCCACCCTGTGCACGGGGGAATCATCAACAGCCCAAAGCTTGGTGCTGTGGGATGCAGTGGGACAGAGGATCCTGGCGATAAATGGTTTTTTGCTGCCTTTGTATTTCAAGTATTTGCAAAACCTCTGGGTTTTCAGGTATGGGGGGGGGGGAAACCCTTAAAGTAGGAGCTAGTCTGCTCCAGTCTCCTCCCTTTATATATTCCTTGACTTTTGTCCAAAGGTAATACAAAATTAATAGTATGAATGATCGGCCCTGCATATGCTTGTAACAAGACTTGATGGCTTTTAATGTGCATTGCTTTTTTGGGTGCCTGGTTCCTTCCTCCATTCCCTGACCATCTCCCTTGTTCCTCCCCCACAATTTAGAGGGGGAAAAAAAGGGTTCTTTAAATAGCAGGCTCTTCGCTTTTGTGCTGTACCAGGCAGCCTTCTGAGCACGGCCCGGCCCGGCTTACCGCAGGAGCAGTCATGAAACCTTGATTATAACTGCCACGTTGGTCAGGATTTCTTTGTGGGCATTATTTCACACCCTCCCCCCTGCCCAACAACCCCTATATCACCATCCACTTGCCATAGAATTGTAGAGGCAGAGAATCCCAGCCTGGTTTGTGTTGGGAGGGA
>NW_009932579.1:0-277 GCF_000696875.1 Nestor notabilis
TAATAATAATAAATAAGATAATTTTCTTAGGAAAAAAAATCAAGTTTTGGACAACAACCGAAAACATTTCAGTAACTACCCCTGGCACTCAAAAAGTACTCAGAAACCCAATCTTTTATCTAATTTGAAAAATCTAAGTATCATTAAGCAACAAAAGTTGATGAACATAGAACAAGACACAGAAACTTGTCTTGGGCCCCCAGCACCAGAGGGACGTGGAGCTGCTGGAGCGAGGCCAGAGGAGGCCCCGGAGCTGCTGCGAGGGCTGGAGCAGCTC
>NW_009932579.1:300-13713 GCF_000696875.1 Nestor notabilis
CTGGGGCAGCTGGAGAAGAGAAGGCTCCTCAAGGGGACACCTTAGAGCAGCTCCAGTGCCTAAAGGGGCTCCAGGAAACCTGGAGAGGGGCTTTGGACAAGGGCCAACCTGCTCTAGTGGAAGGTGTCCCTGCCCGTGGCAGGGGTTGGAACTGGATGAGCTTTAACATCCCTTCCACCACAAACCATTCCATGATTCTGTGATTCATATGAAACAGCTGGGCTAAAACTGAAGAGCAGTCCAGACACTACTAGTGGGTTTTTTCTGTCCTTTGATAACATCATCTGCCCTCATAAAAGGGCAGCACACACAGGTTAAAAAACAGACTACAAGACCAAACCCCTTCTCTCCCTACACCAAACCAGCACGATAAGCAGCCAGAAAATAGCAAACCAAGGCCCACACACCAAGATTCAGAGAAAACTCTGAGCTGCTTTAGCAGTAACCCGTGCTGATCTCTGACAATCCACCATCCAGCTTCACCCAGGTAAAACTACTGCAGAAATAGGGAGAGAGCAATTGAGCCTCTGCCAAACCACAGCACGCAGAAGAGAGCAAAACCGACCAGTGCAACAGAGGGTGGGTTGAGGAGCATCACAGCACAAGGAGCTGCTCAACAGAAAAAATAAACTTGGAAAGAAAAGAAAGTGGTTAGTCACGAGGGATTATAATAGCCCATAATAAACAGCCCAGTTCATCAAATAAACAAAGCAATACCCCATCCTGCAAGATGCTTGGGGAATTCTTTGAAACAGAAGTGCAAGCTCTCTGCTTTCAGAGCATTCCATCAGTGGTGAGAAGCTCTGGCTCCCATGAGGGAATACTGAACCTCTCAATGCATCGAAGATGAGCACAGCACATGGTTTACAACCCAGAACACAAGCAGCAGGGTGCAGACACATACATGATGTACCAGTGGGTTTAGAAAGACTTGCAAAAGTCACTTCAAAAACTAAAAGCTCCTTCATCTAACTCTAGACCTTACCAGCTCCTACGTCTCAGTAACTAACTGTCATTGCCTTCTGCTCTGGATCTCACAGATGAAAGCTCAGTGTTGAAAGGACTGTATCCTATGAGCGGTCCCAGTTTAGCACATTAGGATCTACAGGAAAAGGCCCTGGGTTTGTATCTGTGGTTTGAGGAATGTGCCACCAAAATCAGCTGCTCCTAAATGTGGCAGAAGGGTGGAGGCTGACAAGAATAAACCGTGAGCTCCGGCAGAGTCATTTAAAAGCAGTGTCTTCTCCCCAGCTCTACCAGGTACTAAACTAGAAGCAGTTCTGGCAGCATTTTGTCTGCTGCTTGTGAAGCAAAAGGGAAGAGACCTGCTAACATTCAGCTGACAGCTTTTTGCCTTTATCCCAGGTTCAACCACAGGCAAGTCTGTTGAGCGTGAAAGTCCCTGAATTGGCTTTGGGAAACAAGAAACAAAAAGCCCAACCAAGAACAATGCTGAGGGCCCTTCATTCACAAAACCACACAAATATCTCCACTGGGCTGCATGTGATAAGACTTCCAGAGGAATTATCATAAGCAGCTACTGTTGGCAACTATCAACAGACAATCAGTGCTGACCTTACCTGGATCGTATCTATGGACGTGCTCAGCACGATGAGCAAGATGCACTGGATAGGATCAGCCACATCTGCACTATCATTCCAAGCCCTCCAGTTCCATGCTGCATGCTCAAGAGCGCAACTCGCTGCCATGAGATACTCACATGAAACTCAATCCTATGGCATTATTAAAATACCCACACATTTTAGCATAGATTTCCAATTTAACCCCACACTATGTGCCCTGCTCTGGGTTTCCAAACCAGTACGGCTGCATGAAACTGCCACGTAGATTCAGGCCCTTCTATTTCTAACAACACTCAAACTTCTGAACTTCTCCAGAGCAAACAGCTAGTTCAGCTTTGCAGCACTAATGCTTTCTCTCTGCATAATGGTGATTATCAAACCAGGACAGACAGGCAGAGCAGATTCTGACGGATGCCTAAGGGAGGGAAATTAACCCAAAATTCAGTACAAGCGAACCTCTGTCACATTATGCAGCCTCAGGATACAGACTCATGACTTAACTAAATACACTTTTCCTCCAGACTATCTCCTACAAACTATCGCTCCATGTTAATCATGCTTCTGGAGAGCATCTCTGCTCAGCACAGAATTCAATATGACAAAACAGGAGCTTATGACATCAACCATCACACAATGCGGTTTGACAGGAAAGGCTCAGAGCCTGCTTCCAGTTAGAATGACCTTTTCCAGGATTTTTATAGATTCTTGCATGTATTTACTAGAAAACACAACAGCAACAGCATTATGAGATATCAGAACTGAAGACATGGCTGATGATACAACAAACAACAAATCTGATCCTGCATTAAGAGTTACATGTGAAGATCAGCAGGACTGAAGCTTTGAGCACGCACGCTTTGATGAGGGCAGAATGGAGAAACATTAGAAATAGGAAGAAAATGTGGAATCAGAATCATAGTAGAATGGTTATGGCTGGAAGAGACCTTAGAGATCATCTAGTTCCAACCCCATTGCCATGGGCAGGGACACCTTCCACTAGACCAGGTTGCCCAGAGCAAAAGGAGGTGGTACAAGCTAAAAGAGCTATCAAAAATACAGCTGGATAAGGAACAGCTTGAAAAGGGACACAGAAGAGCTCTTGCTTTAAGAAAGCCATGGGGAGTAGAAAGGCAACTTGTTCCAAGATGAAACCACATGGGAGACAAGTGAGACATGGAAGCCTGCAGGATGGACACCTAATGGGTCCCCAAAGTAGGTGGCTGTTCCTCAGCTATCCATTGCTGCAGGGAAGTGGATTCCATGACCCTGAGTGCTCCATCCAGTCCTACACCGATAATAGCAGGGGTCCCTCCCTATTGCCTAATACTGGATTATGCAAAAGACCATAGAGAACTGCCAAGTCAGGGCTTTACATTATCACTCCCCACCCCTACAGAGATTGCTGCAATAAAGCATTAGCCCTGGACACACCACTCTCATTAACCCCTCCTCCTTCGTGCTCACTCACCATTAAGGCTGGGCTCACAGCTGACAAAGCCAGCCTTCTGGTCTCCTTGTACTCACACAGAGGGAAATGACAGGAATTCCAGCCCTCTTTGATCCCCAGTGACTCTGGCACAGCCAGATCTCCTTAAAGATGAACTTTCAGCCTGCAGCGAAGTCATTCTTCTAAGCAAGGGGTCAACTTAGTCCTGGAGATCCCTTTTGAGATGATACTATCTCCAAGGACACATTTGTGCTCTGTATGAGCAAGATTTAATGCATTACGCTGGACATAAAGCAGCACATGAACTGAGGAAACTCTATAGGACCCTACTCCAAAACAAGAGAAGGACTCTTGTAAACTCAGGACACTTGTACAGACTATCAAATTCAGGGCACATTTCCAGTACTGCCTGACCTAATCAACCCTCTTTGAAGAAGACAGGATGCTCTGGTATTTGTTTTCTAAGTCGACTGCTACAAAAGAAACTGCTATGACTCAAAGCAACAACCCGAATCAAAGGAACACTTCCAAAGACACAATTCCAGCCTGAAAATGTCTGGTGAACTCATGGCACTGAGTAAGTTCTGAAGGTTACTGGTTGGCCATGAAGGAAAACCTGACTTCAGAAAGGGGGATTCTGACAACGTGGTCTGCATTTCAGCCACTGTTGAAGGTGGACTGTAAACTTGCAAGTGAATATGCATTCCTGAGGAACAGCTATAGTCAACCTTCACAGTAACATTTAAATACCTCTGAAGAGCAGGTGAGCCACCGTGGTCCTGCTCTCAAGAGTGACAGAAACACAAGAAAACAGCTATCTGAAGTGCAAGAGCTTGCAAAGAGCTCTTCATGGAGAGAACCATGCATGCACATGGAATCTAATGCCCAGTCCAGGCTGTTCTGGGATAAAGGAGCCCCTTGTCCTAAAGAGATTCTGTAGAAACACAAATTCCCAGCTACACCAACTGATTTGCAAGATAGAGACCTCCAAAATTAGCAGGGCTGTTTAGGTCAACAATCTCTCATTGCTGCAACTTCTTTCCAAGTGGTGATCAGAATAACTCTGCACATCTTCAGTCTTCTGTGTTCCAAGCTTTACTTACGGTTGTATGATGAGACACGCTGCCTCCAATATTGAGGTTCTTGAGAAGCTGGGGAGAGCCTCCATACTGCCCCGAGATCTGCTTCCTGACTTCAGCAGCTACAGTTCTGAAACGAGACAGGGACAACGTTATCACTGCACAAGAATTACAGCGAAGAGGATTTATCAAATAGCTTTACACTGCTGCTGGAATGGAACCAAACACTTGGTGTGCTGGCTGGAGTTAGTGTCACCAGCCACCGAGAACGGACCTTGCACGTTAAATAACCAGAGAATCACAAAATTCTCACAAGGCTGCACATACATGTTCTTAACAGCAACTACATTCTTTTTCCTTCTGTGAACTGCTCTTTCATGCACCTCTGTGGCAATAAAGCGCCTGTGACCCTGAGCACAAACAAACTGGTTCCCAGTAGGCTCTTTCCAGTTCCTACCACAGAAAGCTCTCCTCCAGTGCTCTCCGCACCCCTCAGCGATCCCAAATCTGGGTCATACATCTGCTCCTCTGCTCCACATTTTCATCCCTAGGTATATTTCACTTCTGGGTTTTGCAGTCACAGAGATGAGGACAAGCAGACCCTTTCCACCCAATATCCAACCCCTTCAACACCCAGCTCAGGGGCAGAACAGCAGTCCCATGCAGGGTAGGTTGAAATGTCCAGGGAAAAACACATGGGAAACAATGTTAGAACCAGGGTAGTTCTAAACCTGGTTTCATGTAGGAAAAAAGCTGGTTTCATGTGGGAAAGGTAACGGTGGGACTGTGGTTCCAAAGCAGAGGAGACGTGCAATGCTCCAACTAGCAGGGCACAGCCTTATGGTCTCTGCCAGAGAGAAATTCCACCTCTGGGCAGCTTTTCTTGCCAGGAAGGAAAGACACAGACCAACCCTTCCATGCCTGAAGGGTAAAATCCACGCTGTGCCTCTCCGGGGTTTTCTGTTTTCCTCAGTAAGTCACATTGCCACTGGTAAGCAGCCTGAAGACACAGCAGTTGGGTAAACCCACCAAGGGAGTATCGCAGCAAAAGAAGAGCACATCAGAGAGGGAAATGCTGATTGTCAGACTGCCTGAACAAAGAGCCACGGGTCAAGCCCTGACACAGCCACCCATCTTGTAACCCAGCAGTAAGCTGCAGCTCACCTCAGCAGTCCAACCGGGATAACCGAGGGTTTGCACATGGTAGAAATGGTTTTGTTTCAAAAGCAAACCAAAACCCCAGATTCTTTCCACTAAAAAACCCAGTTTGCTGAAAAGCTGATGAGTACCCCTGGTCTACAGCACGTCACCAACACAAGAGTGCTCTTCTCTAAGAGTCAATGACCAATTTACTAGTGACAAACCCGTTCCCAACCAGCACATAAGACAGATGAAGAGGCTGCAAGGACACGGGTAAGTTTTTCCTGCTGGAGAGGGGCTCTTCATTAGAGACTGCAGCGATAGGACAAGGGGTGATGGGTCCAAACTTAAACAGGGGAAGGTCAGGTCAGATACAAGGAAGTTGTTCTTTACTGTGAGGGTGCTGAGGCGCTGGCACAGGGTGCCCAAAGAAGTTGTGAATGGTCCATCCCTGGCAGTGTTTAAGGCCAGGTTGGACAGAGCCTTGGGTGACATGGTCTAGGGTGAGGTGTCCCTGCCCATGGCAGGGGGTTGGAACTGGATGATCTTAAGGTCTTTTCCAACCCAAACCATTCCATGATTCTCTGTGGAAACAGCCCCATGGCTAACTGACCTCACCCAGGGCAACGTGCTGTGCATCAGCATGGCACATCAGCTGCTAAGATCATAGAATCATGGAATGGTTTGGGTTGGAAGCGACCTTAAAGCTCATCCAGTTCCAACCCCTGCCAAGGGCACGGACACCTTCCACTAGAGCAGATTGCCTACCCAATAAAGGTGGTTAAACCTCCCCTGAGCAAAACCTTGGCATCAGGGTGGACTCCTCGCTTCGGGACTGCTGTGGCAGTTGGAGCCAACTGATGTCAATGGAAGAGAAGGGAACTCTAAAAGGGAACTAGCTGGGACAACCAAGCCTACCATGGAGAGCAGATGTTTCCTCAGGCCAGAGGGTGGGAGTAAGATTAGCTGGAGGAAGCTTTATTTTGTCTTCTAAAGAAGTGGACTGCAGGAGGAAAAACAAAATAAAAAGTTTCATGTATTCTGGCTGCAAGAAGTCATTTCCTTCGTGTTTCCCTTTATCCACAGGGAACCATGTTTTCACTTCTGGAGGGTGGCTTCTGAGGGAAGAGCAAACAGCTCCTGCTGGGGATGGACAAAGTTCCGGCTGCCTGATCACCCTTGGAAAACCCATCTTCCCTGCTCCCACCACGTGCAGCACACACACACACGGGATCAAACCACACAGGCTGCTGGCATTTATAGGAAAATCTGGGATGCATTAACATGGCTGCTCGGCATGGAAAACACCCCACATCTGTGGCTGAGGAGATTTAAAAGCTTGGCCCCGGGTCACAGATGATCTCTGCTTTAAACCTGATCTCTCACTCAGTTTGGTGTAATTCCTGACGTGGAAGAGCTTATTGCCAGGAATTCAGCCCTTCACCGCTGGGCTGGCAAGAAAGATCAGACCCCACATTTCACCAGGCAGCACAACACAAGACAAACCAAACATCTTTCCCCGTTTTCAAGGGACACACATAGTTTCCGTACGGAAAGTACAGCCAGAGGAGGAAGTCTGTCCTCAGCTGTGAAACCACAGGCAATGCCCAACCACGCTACTCGGTGCTGCTCCTTCTGTGTGAACCTGAGATGTGCTTTGTGACAGGCCCCAGGGGGATTCCCACTCCCTTCTTCTTCTGCCTGTTGGCCCCAGCTGGGCAGCTCTGCAGTGGCCAGGAGCTGTGCTGGGTTTGGGGCACAGCCTACCAATACACCCTTAACTCCAGCCACAACTGTGCTTTACCCAGCTTGAAGGAGAAGTTGCAACTGCAGAGTTGCTCAGGGGCACTGTGAGTAGCAGGGGGCTTGGAGCAACCTGCTCTAGTGGAAGGTGTCCCTGCCCGTGGCAGGGGTTGGAACTGGAGGAGCTTCAAGGTCCCTTCAACACAAACCAGGCTGGGATTCTATGATCCCTGCATTCACAAATGAAGACCGTCTCCGCCACTAGAAAGCATCACACTTCTGACATTTAGAAACCATCTTCAACTGTATTTATGGGTAATCTAGGCCCTTCTGGGTTTGTTCCAACACCACAACAACAGCCCTCCTCCCACCCCTTCCTACTCACAAGGTGTTCACGAGCATTAGTCGAATCCCCCCAACCTTCCTCTTGCAAGGCTAAGCAAGGTCAGATCCTGCAACAGGCTTCCTGCTCCCCTGGCCACCCTGATGGCTCTTCTCCACATTTATTCCAAGCTGGCAATCACGCCTTTAGCACACTGTGTTTCCTCCTGATCACTCACTCCAGATACAGCCACAGCATATTTTCCTATTGAGAAAAACACCTCAGCTGACTACTTTTAGGGCTGTTTTCTCACTTCTTCATCACAGAGGTTCACAGTTCCCCCAAAACTGATAAGACACTTGCCTTCTCCTCCTCCATTTCCAAAAGCTGTCTGTCCATGACAAATGCCATCTATTCTAGTAAGTTCATGCTACGTTACAAACCTTGAACGTCACTTCTAACTAGAAGCTATGCTTCCTAAACCACCTTCCATTAAAAAGTATATCACACCAAACCCAACCAGGAAAGAGAAATAAACCCCAAAATGGTCTCCAAATGGAAAAAATAAGTCCATTTGGCAGAACAGAAGAGTCATTACAGCTCTTGATAATTAAAAGGACAAATAAAAAACTGCCTCTTTAATAACTGTCTTATATTCAACATGTAACCCGGGATCCTTAGACAAACATTCCAGTTAATTACAGCCCACAGCCTCATGAATGTCTATGTTTAAAGTACATCTTCCCGAGTCGCTTCCTTTCTGACCTTCTTCACTGGTTAATTATTGTGTGTGCATGAGGTTCACACAAAGAAATAACACAAAGGAGAGGAAAAACAATCCCCTTGGAACTGGCTTCTAAAACAAAACATGACCCGTCATTCTCAAAGTACTCCGAGCTGCAAAGAACAAAATGAAACCATTTGTTTGCACTTCCATGTTTCTTTACTACACACAAAAATCACTTCTCTTTCTACGTGGCCTACCTGGTCTAAACCAAAAAGTGATGCCTTTTTTCTTGCTTTTTAGCTTAAGCAGCATACTGGAGATATGAGGTCTTCATTTCGCCTTCCTGAGGGTCATCAAGGCCTATCCTGCTATGAAGAACTCTTCCCTTTCACAGAAAAGGTGGGTCAGGACACAGTCATCTAGATCATCTGCTGCAGTGATTTGAGGAAGTCTCTTCCCCACAGCCCTCCCCGCTCTGAGAGACCAATGCAAAGTGTTTATTTCTTCCCATCCTGCTCATCACAAAACTGTTACTCCAGCCTGTTCTTCATCTTGTGTGCCACGTGCAGTGACTCGACACCCGGCGAGCCTTTCCCTCTTGAGAAACACAGCCCGGTACAGTGAGGCATCTGTGCCAACCCATAGCAAAGCTGCTTGTTCTCCCTCAGCAGCAGAGAGATCTGTATTTACATAGTTTACTTGTTAAAGTGAAAGCATCCCATTCGTTCAGCCAGCTCATGTGAGCACAGGTCTGCACATGGTGTCTCTCCTACTACACTCACTGTGCTTGGATTGGAATCCCCAATCCAAATGGCTCTGGCCAGTTGTCCGTCCTGCTGCAGCAGTTGCAATGAGCTGTCCGTCTGTCCCTACCTGCTCCATCCAGGCCTGAAGCATGGCCTGTGAGTCACCAGGTATGCACCGTGGTGGATGAGGGAGAGCTCTGGCCCTGCCAGCTCAGCCGTGCCCCGGACGCAGGCTTCCTCCCAAACCCGAGGTCCTGTTTCCTGTGGAATGAACTCCTTCCCCTTTGAGTGAAATGGGTTTGATTTACAGCCTGACACTGAGGAAATACCCAGCCTGATCCTGACTGCTGCAGGGTAAATGCAGGTTCTTAAGTTAACACAGACAAGCAACAACATATTCCCTTTTTCCTTACCATTGATTAAAGCAGAAAACACCACATAAAGCTGCCTGGGGTGCTCTTGTGATCACAGCTGATTACTGAGGCTGAAAGCATCACCACTGGGCTGCAGCGAAGGGAATGAGCTCCCAAGACACCTTACTGTGAAAATCACCACAGGACGGGATTCTTCAGGAGAGACCAAAGTCACATCTCACATTAAAACACCCCAACCAAACAAGGAAGCCCTGTCCAAAGCAGCAGTTCTGTAGGGCTGGACTGTGCTCCCTGTCTTGCTGTGAGCCGACAGATTCTCCTAGGAAAAGTCAGTGCTGCCCACTCCTGTGCGAGGCACCCACATCAGCTGAACAGGAAAAAGCTGCTCTGAAGCTTATAAAAAGTGGTTTCTATCCTCTGTGACAGTGTTTTGACAATGCAAATGGCATCTGGATGGGGGAAGAGAATAAACTGCAGTGACTATCCTGCTGCGACCACCCCATTTCTGGCCTGCCCCAGCGCTCAGGGAAGTCAGTGACAGCTTTGTTATCTGTTTCAGTGGGTGCAGGTTTCACACATCCCTGTTTACCCTGAGGCAGGGCAAAGGCGGCTGTCACTCTCCTTGTCACATCGTTGAAGGGCTCTAAATGAACACAAATGTAAATTTAATCTTCCCAAGCCACCCTTTTACAGTCCCCCACCTGCATAAAGGCAGTTTCAGGAGAGATAAGACACTAGCTCTGAATGTGGAGAACAGCACCGTCACTCCCTCAATTCAAAAGCATAAAGAGAACAAGCTGTGATCACTCCAGAAATCTGTCCATATACAGTATGAGAGCCCTGGAGGATGGGGAGTTTCCACATCACTGAGCATCTGAGAGCAGGGCCACCCCCTTTCAGCAGGGCTCTGATGAAAACCCCACCAGCCTCAGACAGCAGCACCTTCACGTGGTTCCTATTCACACGGAAGCACCTTGGAAGGGGTTGAACCCATGAGGCTGAAAACTATTTTCTTCAGATTCCCCTGAGAGCTAGGGACAGGAAAACCAACAATTCTCAGCAAGAGAGTAAAGACATGGGGTGAAGAAGTCGTACTCTGGGCTTCGTGTGAGGCTGAAATGCATCGCAAAACAGAGGGTAAGGTGGGTATGTTACTCCAAGCCAGAAAGATGCCCTTTACCTGTGGGAGAAGCAAAGGAAGAGCAAAACTCTTTCCAAGGAAAGACACTTTCAAAATGGTGATGGTCTGACCAAAGCAGTTCTGGATTCCCTGGATAAGGCGATCTCAGGATGGTCCATGAGCGCTGACAAGGCACTGAGACAAGGGCTCACGCCGAAGCTACATGAGTTTGCCTGAGCTGGGGGTGCTGCATGATGTCTAAAGGGTGATTTATTTCTCTGTCTGAATTTGAACTCTAAAAACCATGCACAGCTTTTCCTCTGCTGCCCCTGGAAAGACTGGAAAGACACTGGAGTGCTACAATACAACACGATTCCATTACTGGGGCGTCCAGGAGCTCGGAACCGACCTTTTGGTGGTTCAGCTTCCCCATCCCATTTCTCTGCCAAGCAGGCCCATACCCAGAAAACGGAATAGTGCAAGTGGGAATCTGAAGCACACGCAGGTGAAGAGGTGAGTGCTCAGTGGGGACAGCACAGCACAGCACAACCCCAGAGGGGCTGTCCATGGCACTGGCTTGGTCAGTGCTCACACCCTGCTGAGAGTGAACAGGCAGCTTAGCAGGTTCCTCAGGAATAATGTACTGACTGCTTGGTTTTTATTGAGACATCTTAAAGACTGAGCTTGATCTCTGCTGGTGTGGATCGTGCCTTCCACTAACTCTCCTCTAGTCCCCCATAACCCTCCCCTAGTCCCCCAAACACCATCTGAGCTGATATAGGGTACTAAACAGAAGTACCTCTGTTCTTAGACTGAGATGGAAACAACAGCGTCCATGCAGCTACAGAAGTACCACAATGCTGCCGAAGGACATGTTCCAATACAGTCTAATATAAAATTTATTGCCAGTATATTTCCAATTAAAAATTAACAATTTCAGGCAAGATTTCAGGTCTGATTAACCCAGTATAGTAAGTTTAACTCAAGAGTTTCTTCCGGAGTCGAGAGGAATTAGTAAGCACATGTGACGGCCAAAGTCCAGGCAAAAACTCTGTTCCAGTTTAAAGCCTTCCAAGAAAAATGCAGCAGGACCTAGTCAGAAAGCTACCTTGTAACTTAAACAGATACTCTGAAACTGCTGCAGCACTCACTGACAGCTGCCATCCCCAATATTTAACGATTCCAGTAGCAACATACCCTTGAGGTGCACCGCACCGGTTGAAAACAGCCCAGGGAGTAAATCAGGGCTGTGAAGAGCAATCTGTGGTCTATTCAAGAAACAGAACAGCTGATTTCACACTTCTTTTCCTACCACTGCTGTAATAACCAGCTTAGGAGCTTGCATCTGTTTGGTAGGTAGGTCTTGAAGTAATTAACTTCTGTGGATCTGAATTAGATCCCATTTGGATTGCAAGCTATCGGGCAAACCAAGAGCAGCATGGCTGCTTCCTGTGAATAAGACAAATGCTACGTCTACCTCGATGAGTAAGCCAAACCGGAGGGCAGAGTGTGAAAATGTGATGGATCTATTCTTCTTTAAACAATGGAACTGGGGAGGGCTTCCAGCAGCCACCAAAACAGCTCTTGGGACTTCCGTATGCTGCTTGCTCAAATCTCTCCTCCTCTGAAACAGTAACATTCACAGTGGCATGTTCTGTGTCAGCATGAGAAGGGCTAAGGCTACAACATCTCTTCTACCCACAAGTTTTTGCCTTCACGTTCCTGGACGGGCAGCCCATGAACCAGGAACTTGAGATTTCCCAGAAGACAACACTGGAACATGAGAAATCCCAAACAGGAATACAGCAGTATATATAAAATAAGTGTATTTATAAAATAAGCATAAAAGAGTTGGAGATGCAACAGCTCTGCTCTGGGAGGAACAAATCTCGCTGCAGACCACCCAGGTCCTTCTGTGGGCACAGCCTGCACAAACAGCAAACTCCACCATCAAACAGGACATGCCAAAAAGCCCACCTCGGCCTGCACACACATCCTGCACACAACCATCCACTTGGTTGGTCTGAACACACACCAAACGGATTAGATCCAAAGGTACACAAAGGTGCACAGCTGTTGTGGTTGGAAGGGACCTTAAAGCTCCTCCAGCTCCAACCCCTGCCACGGGCAGGGACACCTTCCACTAGAGCAGGTTGCTCCAAGCCCCTGTGTCCAACCTGGCCTTGAACACTGCCAGGGATGGGGCAGCCACAGCTTCTCTGGGCACCCTGTGCCAGCGCCTCAGCACCCTCACAGGGAAGAGCTTCTGCCTAATGCCTCATCTACCGATTAGAACCTACTGCAGTGAGCTAGTGCCCAACACGGGCAAAACATGGTGAGCACCCGCAGCGGTCACCCCAGGGCCATTCTGTTCAGCTCCGCGGGACTCTTGCGCTCTCACTTCTAGTACTTGTCTCTCATGTGACGATTTCTATGACTACAACCAAGATCCAGGCAAAATGGCCTGGCAGCAAATCCACCTCTCTCCAATGCCGAGGCTTTGATCCGTCACATTAACCCCTGGCTGGTGCACATCAAGGCTGGCAGAAAACCACAAGAGAGGAGCAACGTTTTCAGCCCTGCCTTCAGATGGTGAGTGGGGCGGGATTGATGCTGTTCCTCTACCTCCTACCCAGCCTTTTCCTTTGACCTTCTTTTATTTTGCCTGTGACCCTTCTCCATCACAGCTCCCGTAACTGCAACAGTTTGTAGCTACAGTCTTCTCATTCAGCGGCATCAAAATGATGCTCCTTCCACTGCTGTCCACAGCCTTCTGAATAGCACCAGCAAAACTGATGGCTCCCACTTCCATTCTGCTGCTCATCACAGCAAGGAGAGGCACCATGGGCACCAAGGAGTAGCTGGTCAGAGCTGCAAACCTGCAACCACACACCTAGCTTGGAATATAGGTCTGCGGAAAGCTGCTATTAGAAGGTAATTCCTGTAAATAATCCTATTTAAAACAAACAAACAACTCCGTGAAATGCAAGTCTCGAATAGCTCTGCACCTCCAAGCAGCGGTGCTGACACGAACCCGCTGCTGATCACACACAAAAGGAAGGGAACCGTCTTCTCCATTTTGCGGGCGCAGGGAAGCGGCACGGCAGGTTCGGGGCTCCGGGCACCGGGTGC
>NW_009932580.1:0-28497 GCF_000696875.1 Nestor notabilis
CTCCTTCAGAACCCGTGGATGGATTTCATCATTTAAACTTTGTAAAGGTTGAACTTGGTGACCTTAAAGGTCTTTTCCAGCCTACTTGATTCTATGATTCTATGACCTGGTGTTTGTTTGTTTGGGTTTTGCTTGTGGGCTTTTTTTTGTTTTTCCTTCTTTTTTTTTTTTTTTCTTTAGAATGTGAGTTTCTGGACTATGTAGGATGATACCTCACAGCTATTCTTGCACTGTGGATTGAAAAACAGTACTATTTCCAAAGATGGAATAAAAACAACAAAGAAGGAAAAATGTATGTTTGTACAATGCAGTTCAGATATTGAGTTCTCCGTGAACCAGTGCCTCACAACTTCAGAAATAACTTCTCTTTTCAGGCAGCTGTAATTGCTAGTACAGGTGGAGAGGTCAGCCAGTCCTGGGACGCTCATGAGCTTCTGAGGACAGAAATTGCTGCCCACTGATGCAGCAGATAAGAATCATTTAAATTTTAACATGTCTTATAATAAAACCAACTTTTACTTATTTTCCCTTTGTAACTTCCTTGTCACAGTAATCCAACTGTGTCTCTTTCAGAACAAAGATGAGAGGAAAAATACAATTAGATATGATACTCTGTTTAAATAATTGTGGAGCAACTAAATACCAAGATGATGACAGCTATATGAATGCTTACACAGATAAATAGGTGATACTTTAATGTGCATGATAGTGAACAGACTTTTTTCATTTTATGTGATTTTTTTTTTCTCTCTCTAACAATAACATTGCCATATTTCTTTCTGAGAGTAATAGATTGAAAGGGTTGTCTTCAAATCTTGAATCCAGGTTAGCAAAGCTCTTTGACCTCAGAGTAAAATATTAGTGTAAGATTTTCAAACTATAAGCTGTCTGCTAAGTAGACATAAAAATGACCAGAAGAATACTAAAAGGAGAACTGGGGACACAAAAATATACTAATAATTGAATTACAGAGTGCTTTTCAGCTAATAGTAAATTGTTCTTCAGCTATACATACAGGAGACTGAAGATGAAAAAGAAAATTGCTCCATTGAAATTATAGCTGAAAAGGGGTAGAAAGGATAAAAGAACAGTAGATTTGCTGAACTGGTGCTTTACTTACATTTTTTCAGAGGAAAATGAGGATGGAATGTAAGCAAAGACAGGAATCGTACTTCTTGATATAGCCAAAGACAGAGGTATTAGTTACAGTGTGGATAATAATAGAAATAGTGTTAGATATAATGACTTTGCAATTAATAGTTCATTGTTTTTCTTTTTTATGCACGTTATATTTGTACATATACTTTATCTTCTACTTGTTGCTGTCCTTCAAAGCCTTCACTGATTTAAATGAAATTGATTGATAGTTACATCTGAAAGAACAGTTAATTTAAAAATGTTATACGCAAATTACAAGAATTATATACATAAAAGATCCTCATGAAATTTTCCAAAAATAAGAATAGTATTAGTAAAAATTCAGTTTTGTTGTTTGATAAAATTCACATCTAAATTTTATTTGCCAGGATCAGAGTAAAAATGCATATTCATGACAGTTCAGCATAATGCAGTGTGATCCTGGATCCTTTTAAAGAATGGTATGTTGAATTCGTACTGCATTTCATTTTGTGTGCAGTGATACTCTTAACTTATTCTTTTGATAGTAAAAGCATGGTTTTGCTGTAAATTTATAGAATAAACCTGTACAATTGAACAGGCAATAATGTCTTCCTACTAATCAGATCAATTAGGAAAATAGAGATTAGCCCTCCTTAAAGGAGTACATAAGTTCAGATACAGAAAATAATAATTGTATAATTATTTAAATATCTTTTTTCACTGTCTTTTCCCAGGCGCTCTATATATATTGAATTATTTCTTTTCTGCTACAATGAAACATGGAAAACATACTCTTGGTTGGGGAAAAGTGTCCTAAAATTCAATCTAGGCTTGCCAAATAAAAATTACTACAAGTACACAAGCAAAAGATGGCTTCAGTTCTGGCTTCAGTTCCCTTATTCTCAGAAAAAAAGTTTAGAAAAAGGTATGTTTATACCTAAACTGGTGTACCTTGCACAATATAATCTGACATATTTCTTCTTGTATTATCCTTGCTTAGAAGACAGCCTTTGACTTGTTTCTGTTGTAGCATGACACTGCTTATGTAGTACTATGGGATGTGTACAGTAACAAGACAATGAGAAGTGTCAGATACGGACAGGCTGAAAAAAAAATTGCCTCAGTTGAACATCTCAGATATTTTAATATGTGTCTGAATGTGTCATGCACATGTCCAAGTGCTTTGCTAAAACAGGTTTAAAACACTGTTTTCCTATCATTATAGTGTACCTATTATAGCAACTTCTGTATTAAAGTCAATCTTAAACTTTTTCTTTTGCTTCTTATAAAAAATTCGCACTCATAAAGTGTGAAAAGTAATCAGAACCCTATAGCAAGTATTAATATTTCTACAAAACATTTCTATGAAAAGATGCAAAACCCCTCTTGCATACAGTTTGAGATATGTTTATTTCCAAAGTACTGTGTCATCATTTTCATTCAAATGCCAGGATAAAATCTGAAAGGATGCATATCATTATGTGGGGCTGCTTTAACATCCTGTCGAATTTAACTAAATTTTCAATTTCATAATACAAATTAGGAGGTGCAGTAAAACAAAGATTATTTTTTTTTTTTTTTTGGTCTGGAATGTGGAAGATGGTCTCTGCAAACTATGTGAAAATTACAACCTGCAAGAGTCTGAAAAGCTGTGTACAGATGATAAAAGGGGCTTGAAAAGGGTGTGCTACACTCCAGGTTTGTTGACATATCCTGGCATAGGTTCATGGTGTTGCTCATATGAAAACTGGATACCTTCTAGTAAGTATTTAATTTAGACCCTCTTTGGTTCTACAAAGACTACTGCTAGGTTAAAGCCATCATAGAATCATAAAACAGTCTGGACTGGAAGGGACCTTAAAGATTATCTAGTTCCAGCACCCTAGCACAGGCAGAAATACCTTCCACTAGACCAGGTTGCTCTAAGTGCAGTCCAGCCTGGCCTTGAACACCTTCAGGGGTGGGACAGCCACAACTTCTATGGACAATCCATTCCAGTGCCTCACCACCTTCATAGTAAAAGAATTTCTTTCTGATACCTAGATCTACCCTCTTTCAGTTTTAAGCCATTCCCCCTCATGCTATTACTATATGTACTTATAAAAAGTCCATCTCCAGCTTTCCTGTAGGCTCCCTTTAGGTATTGAAAGGCTGCTCTAAGGTCTCCTCTGAGCCTTTTCTTCTTGAGGCTGAACAATGCCAGCTCTCTCAGCCTGCCTTCATAAGAGAGGGTTCTGGATAGCTGTCCATCTTATCTAAATTCTTGAAGTCTAAAACAATTTTCCATGTTTTTTCTAAACGATTTTATGTTTGCAGAAGAGACATAATAAACTAGAAATAATCTTGGTTTATTGTCTTAGAACTTAGATTTATGTAATGGAAAGCATGAATCAGAGGTTTAAAATAATAGTTAGGTATACATTTGAATACTAACATATGCAGAATAATGAAGTGAATTTAGAATAGCCTGGATGTCACAAAAGCTTACAAGCAGTCACCAGCTTGTAATATTTGCAACAGGTTACAGATAAACAAGGTATAAAGGCATTTCCTTTGCAAGCTACTTGAATCTTCTCATGACAGTTATGGTTTTTTATAAGTAGGAAATCAAAATTAAAGAGTTGTTTCATTTTAGCTGTGACTGCATGGTTAAAACTTTTAGTAAATACTGACTTTCCGAATTATGGCTTCATTTATCTGAGAAACAGCTTCTCAGTAAATGAGACATGAATTTCCTAGGCTTTTATTCAAGGTGGTTTCAGTACAAAGGAGGAAAATCTCTTTAAGAGACAGGATCAAACTTTTTTATAAATTAAGCTCTGGATTTTGTTGCAGGATTATGGAGTGGTAGCAGCTCTTCTCTTGATTTACTTTGGCACTTTGAGAAAACAACAATTTTATTCCTTCTCCATTCTGCTACTAGCTTTTCAGAGGAGTTAGATTTAGTTATGATAGTAAGGACTTTCACACTGCTTTTCCCACAAATCCACTAATTCCTTCTATAGTTTTTCAATGTTTGGTGTCCACTATTTCTTACTCTTTCTAGCTCTTAAAGCCTGTGCGTCAGCTCTGAGGAGTCTGGGAAACCTTGCGCCACTGCATAGAGCTGAGGAAAGTATGTTCCTGCCATCAGCACTTGCCTGTTAGTGGCCAACGTTTGTGTGATTCTACGTCATGACAGTCCTCTGTGCCAAAAACAGGGCTACATCTAACCTGTATAAATGTTAATGATGGAGCAAATCGAGTACATGTAGTTTGGTCAGGTTTTTCTTGTGTGTGAGGTTTTAAGATGAAATGGAAATTTTAGCACATAGTACCTACATTCTCGGAGATACCCCAACCCAAATGAAGAAGACCCTGAGCAACCTGCTTTGAGCAGGGGATTAGACTAGATGGGAGGTCCTTTGCAACATCAGTCATCCCATGACACTGTGTAAGCTATGTTAGTCTATGCAAGCACAGTTACATCCTTTGATATGTATCATAGATGTATTGTGAAACCTGGCATTATGAGCATTTTATTGCATCACTACTGGAAAAGATAGAATTTATAGAAAATAGTACAAGAAACATCTTACTGATGGCATCACTAGTAATCAGTTTCAAACACTGCAAGAAAAGCCCTTAGTCCATACTCTTCTGTACCACACAACTCAGTCAGTGAACTTGAAGTAGAGATTCCTTTGACTCTTCCCCCTTTTGGGAACTTTATTGTACACAAATATACTCTGAGTACGCTTTCTCCTTTTTATTTTTCTTAGTCATTTGCCCAATTGCTCAGAAAGTAAACAAGACATATGTTTTGCTATTTGGTGAAAAAATCCTCCTTTTGAATGTGTTTAAACCTTTGAGCTATTTTTAACCTACATCATGGCTATTTACTGAGATATTTTAGAGGAATGGTGAAGTCAAAGGATTCATCTCTAAATCTCTGATGGCATACCTAAAGGTGAAGATTGCAGCATGGCCCCATGGTGCTCAGAATATCTTCTACCTCCTTTTAACCTGAATTAATTATGATGAAAGAAGATATTAGAGCCAAATCCAGGAAAAGTTCCGTGTGACACTGACATTGGATTTTTCATCTTCAGAGGTACTCTCTGAAACCTTGGAGAAATGAGAGTTACCAGAAAAAAATGATTCTGTGGATCTGAATTTCAGCAATGAAGGTCAAAAAGACTTGGAATATCTCTACCTTAACCACCCTGCTGCATGTATAAAACCTGTTCTCTTCTTAGAAAGAAAACTGGTCAATCTGGAAAGTGACTACTGCTGGTGATAACTTCATGGAACAGTCTCAAATGGAAAACTAAGTAACAGTTCCATAAAGTGATGTATATTAATCTGTTGTTTAGGAGCAAATGCAGAACCTTGTTAGTGAAAATAAAACCAAACCAAAAATATATTCTGTCACATTAATAATTCCAATGACTCCAAAAATAAGGTCCATGTATAATTTTCATCTCCTGATGAGATAGATGATATTCTAGTAATTTCATGGAATGCGTAATTTCGAAGTTTGACTGAAACATGTACATGATACCTGACAGACACCTTGTATGGAACTATTTTTTACTGCTGCAAACTATTCAAATAGTTTTAAAAAACTTTGTAAATGTTTTTCTCCAGAGCATTTACCAAAAGTGGAAATTTAGAAAATTGTATTGAAATTAATTCTCTAGAAATTAATCTCAAACCTCTTCCCAGTTTTCAGAAGAATTCCATCTAATTAGTCTATATTATTTTGAAAAGGTATTAAGTATATTATCTACCCTTTGTTACTGGATTTTTTTTTAATTACAAGCATAATGATTACTTGTTAATGATATTTTCTAGTAATACGGCTGTAATCTCACATGATTGATACATTGCTGGATGATTCATTCTTTTGTTATCTTTAAAGACAAGAGTCAAACAAACATAATGGGAAAAAACACCCAAGACAGTTATTCATATTTATGAGCTTTTAAATGATTTAGATTCTATGAATTAGTTCAACACACATAGTGAATACATTACAGTATTTTAATTCTGAATTTCACTGCCAGAAAAAGCCCTAATTTCATTTGATACAAAAGATGAACTATCCTTCCATGATAATACACTAAAATAAATTTCATTGCATACTTTTTCATACATGACATACTATATAAAATGGAATATATTAATAAAATAAGACCAATTTATTTACATTTAATTGCTAATGGTCATTCTGATAATAGTATTTATTCTCTTTGAACAGTCTTGTATTTTTTCAAAGAAATATAAGTCTGAAGAAGAAAAAGTAGTGACAAAACATGTTTAAAGCAAAGCTAATGCTCCATCTCCAGAAGCTCTGCCTTTCTTTAATAACCAGATATTATGGTATATCTGCAGAGAATAAATCACACAGCTGCTCAGTTCTGCACAGTAATCTTTCCTGACAGTACAACATTAGTACGTTCAAAGAAAGATAGGAAGACTTTTTTTTTTTAACTTTGAAAAACAAATAGTGTGTTATGCTCTCAAAAATATATTCTCATCATGCAAAAACAGGGAAATGCTATGTTTCTAATTTAGTTCAAAGAATTTTGTACTATTTTCATAACAAATAGATAATACCTAATAAAATATAGCCCAGTTTGCACATCGCAAACATTGATAGCACAAATGTGAGAATATGGATAAAAATATATAAATGGTCTCTATTTAATGAGAATATAATATCATATGACTTTTAAGAATGTTCAGTGTCTGCTTTCATTTCAAATACATTAATATTTTATCTTCAATCGGATAATGAAGGTAAAAGTTAATGAAGAAGTGTGCAGGAAGATAACTCTTTGCCCTTACTATGATGACTTTTCTTTTCTCCACTTTTTTTAAAGAAAAAAAGAATCAACCGCTGTTGAAAAGGCAATGTAGACATCAAAATTAAATTCATTGTTACTGTGAGAATTTAAAAGGATTTTTTTTTCTGAAGAGAGGATTAAAATCTCTCTGTAATTACCAAATCTGAGCTGTTATTTTATTATAATTGAGTTTTTGGTTATGTTGAAAAATGAACGCTTTCTTCAGTTTCAATACTGCTAATGAACAGAAATTCTCAAAGTGTCACCCTGCACAGGGAACAACTGAACACCAACTAAGTAGTTATAGTGTCTTTCACATCAGTTATAGTGTGTTTCATGGTGATTGCAATTACCGCCTTTGGTGATTATGAGACTAAATGGGGATCTTCTACTAGATAGATTGTGCAATATTTCAACATCTGAAATACCTGATCTGTGTGAGCAGTGGAGTTTTGGGGCCTGTGAAGGCATTCTCAATTCTGTTCCCTTTTCCCATCCATATGTACCTCTTTGACCCCAGGCATTTACTTTCCAAGGTCTCAGAGCATTCCTACAGCCAAACGCTGCTGAGAAGGGCTCTCTCATGGCTCAACTACTTTCAATAGTGAGTAAGATTAGGATCAAGTGAAAAATATAGAAAAAATAAAACTAAACAAAAGTAGAAAACGTAGATAATAAGGACTACAGTGACATATGGCTGCCTACAATTCCTGAAAGGCATTTTCGTGGTGTTCGGCTTGGACAAACTGATAAGGGAAACAGTAAGTGTTTCTCTGGGAAACTTATCTATTCTACTGCAGTTTACTTCTGATTATCTCATTGTAGTTACAAACACAAAATTTCTGTCAAAGGCACACTGGAGAAAAGTGGAGACACTGAACATTATGCATAGATGTCGAGTCTAAAGTGAAAGAAGGTAGAAATTCACTTCTCCAGAGAAGCAATACCTACCTTCTGTGGTTTGCTCAGAGATGTTGTATGAAGCTGTGGTTCCTTTTCAAAAGATTTCAGCAAAGTGTCTCTAGTAATGTCTATATCCTCTACTAAACAATGAATATGTACCAAAAAAAACTATCCAGAAAATCTTGCAATTAAAGTATAAGACCAAAGATGAATATGGATAAAAGACACAAGATAATAAGGCCCATGATGTTTGTCACTTTCTGCCTTTGTCAAACAGATAGGTTAAAAATTCCTAAATTTTTCTTTCAAAAAAGCTTGTTGAAAAGCCTTTTTTTTTTTAAATATCTCAATAACTTCAAATAACTTTTTGTGTTTTGTTGGGTTTTTCTGTTTTGTTTTTTGTTTGTTTTTTTCCAATGTGATATGCAATAAGTGCTATATTATACAGGCATTCTACTGCAACAGCCAGAGCGGGTTGCACAGTTAAAATTGTACTGCTCTTTCTTCGATATTTCTAGCACCCTAATTACCAATTCAGCTAGTGCTGTGCAACAGGTGAGCTTGTTATGGCTTGTGAAGTTGGTGACAAAAAGAAAACAAATATAAGTATATTCTACTTAAGTTCAGTATGTCACCTCTTTTGTCTAGTTTAACTTTCTGTAGAATCTAACTGGAATTAAGGATCAGGTTTGACAAAAATGTCATCCTTGATACATGAGCCTCTCTTGCTGCACAGTATTAAATGTTTCGTATCTCAATAGAATTGCCTCCACCTGAAAGGAAAAACCTTCTCTACATTATATGAGCATGCTGTAAAGAACACATAAGGGGCAGAAAGGAAGAGAAGTTGATTGACGAAAGGTATCAGCTGGGGTGGGCAGTACATAAAACCACTAGTAGTGCTTTAAGACCACTATACAATGACTTACATTGCTGCTATTTGCAGAGGTGATAAGTCAGACCTTACTATCCTCACAAAAGTGAGAAATATGATAGGTGTCATAAGCAAGAAAATATTTCCTTGCTTTTGTTAATAAAGAAATCTGAGGATTAGGAATGTAAACTTCTTCTCTGGACACCACTGAAAGCAGGTGGATTAAGAATTTGTCAGTTATTAGCCTGCAGTTGCTATTGGTGTTACTCTTACGGCACACTAAGGGTAAATTTACCACAACTAATCTTTCTAGAGATTGAGTGCTACCACCTCCTCCATTAGGACAAGCCAGAACATTAAGCATGCGATGAGCTATACAGTACTAATGATAAAGTATACAATACCACAACTTAAAAGCAGAGAGGAAGAAAATCTAAGCACCAAAGCTAAAATAAAAGCCATAGCAGAGAGTACCCAGCTGATAGCAAAAGGGAAGGTACAGACACACACATCCCACCCTCCTACCTGCCCTGAGTGAAATCTTCGCTGTCATTGCCTCTCCTATCCTCTCTTCTGTCAACTATGTAGCTGGGGGGACACTGAAGGAGTGGGAGAAGGAAGGGTGCCCTTCATCAACTGGATGTTGAGAATTCCTTTTTCGTCATCTGCTTCTTTTCTAATATTTCTCCCTCTGACAACCAGAAATGAATTTGTTAAGAAAGTGGAGACTACCAGTGCTGTTTATTTCATACAACAAGTCTATCTCAGAACAATTCCAGGCAACAGCTTGCCCCACATTGCTGCGGGAAGAATTTCTGAAGCTGAAGACAGCAGCTGAGGCTCTTTCATTGCATACCTCTGTCTTACACCCTTGCTAAATATGCTGGTTCTGGGTGTTGTAAGGACTTTGAACACCTCTGAGCACATTCCTTCTCTATTGCCTTCCTTGTACTTGGAATAGCAGGAAAAGGGCACCTGTGTAGAGGAGGACTGGCAAGTAAAAAAAAAAAAGTGTATTCTTTTAGGCTGTAGCAAATTAAAAGAATTTGATCTTTCCTATTTCTGCTTTCCTATGTTAATAAGTAGAACTACAGTCATTTTTCTTTGGTTACATATGAATATATAAGGAACTAATATTAGATTTGATAGGAAAATAAAACACGCTTGCATTGGAAAAAAAAAGTGCTTTCTCCTACTTTGTTTAAACCTAACTATTGAAGAGAGGAACCTTTGTGGTTTTTTTCTTAAACAAAGTACTTTGCCTTTAAAGCTATTTTAATTCAGCCCTATAATGGTCTTTGTCTTCATGTCGTGTATTGGTATGTATCAATGAGATGTCCTCAGTTATAGATGCTTTAGCTGTTAAGATCTGCAGTAAATCTGGGAAAGTACTGCTTTGTTTTGTGTTTTGTTCTGACAATATCTTTCAACTTTGTAATGTACTTTCATAAACTTGTGGGTTTAGTTCATATCTACCAATTACATCATTCAGCTAAATCACACAAGGCCCTGACAAACAAGGACTGTCCCCTTGTCTGACTGGGAATTTTCACGGTGGATGTCATGAGTAGTTATGTAGAGCAGTTATCTGCAACTAGTTAAAGCCAAAGGGAAATAAAGTTGACTGCGAAGGAACCTGAGAGATCTACAGCTGTAGGAGTGAGATCCATTAATCTACATGATGTCTAAATACCATGTGAGCAAGGATTATAAAAGCTAATCTTGTCAACATAAATCTTTAATATTTGGAGCAGACTGCCAAAATGCCTGTGCCATTTGATTAGCATTTGTTGTAAGTGAAGAGAATTTGTTATGTGGAGTACATTTACTGGGCAATAATGTCAAGGAGCGATGCCTTACAGGTTGAATAAATTACTGAGCTATTGAATATATGGTCTATTAAGACACTAAATGAGTTTGTAGAATTCTGCTCAGGTCAATGAAAACAGTCAATGTATAGAAACAAGCTAATTAGTGGAACTGATGAAGGTGTCAAATCAGTGGGTATGTAATACACTATGGGTGCAAAGCACTATTGTGTAACAGTCTTTTATTAAGAGGGGTCACTGTATATGAACCATGTTACAGCACACCGACATTATTAACAGATTGACAAATTCATCAAAGTACATGTTTTGTGGTGAAAAGTAATGTTAGTTCTAATTATACAAATGGTGAGAAAACATAGTGATATACCACTATGATGGTGACCCACTTCCCAATATTATGTACAAAACTTGAAATTGTAAACGTACAGACAGCCTCCGCCTTCACATCTGGACTGCTGTGCCTAGTTCTAGCTGTATGGTACAAGAAACATATGGACTTAATGAAGTTTGTCTAGCATAAAGCCACAGAGATGATGGACTGGAGCATCAGTTGTGTGAGGAGAGGCTGAGAGCTGGGACTTGTTCTGTCTGAAGAGCACAATCAGTGGGAATCTCATCAATGCCCGATGGGAGGGAATAAGGAAGAAACCAGATTTTTCTCAGTGTGCCCACTGGCAAGACAAGAGGCAATGGGCACATGAAACCACATGAAATTCCATCTGAACACAAGAAAACTTTGTGTGTATGTGTGAGGAGGTCAAACACTGGCACAGGTTGTGCAAGGAGGTTGTGGAGTTTCTATCCTTGGAGATATTCAAAACCTCGTTGGATGTGGTCAGATGTTGACTATTTGATTCAAACTAGTTTGTTTATTTAAATTGCATGAGTTTCTATTCCCACTTGAAAAGAATTTTTATTTGAATGACAATTTTTATTTTATAGATCAGGACTTCATAGAGTTTTGCACATGTGCTAAACTATTTTCTTGTAGCCTCTTTCCTTCTTTAACAATATGAATGTTCAACAGGCATTCAATTAGATCAATATGCATTTCAGTAATTTTAATCAAACATTGCTTCTTACAAATGCTTTGTGCTTTATATTATTCAGTGTCTGCTGTTAATTTGCTTTACAAGTCAGTGTGGCAAAATAATTTTTAAAAGTAAATTAAGCTTTTCCACAGTAAACATTTCAGTTTAGTTAATTAATGAAGAACTGATCTGCATACACTCCTCAACATGGCTGAAAATCAAAAGCTGACATGGCCCCACAGGCTTATTCACTTCATATCTGCTTTCTGAAGCAATGAGCATTATCAATTATATATCAAGTGAATGTGGGTTGCAGCTGCCCAGCATCACAAATAATCAGTCTCAATGTTACCAATCTTAGTATTATAGTATATTGAACAAGGGCCATAGAACTAATTATATGGCCCAGTGGATCTTTGAATATTTTTTTTATTTTGCATACCAAAAAGCACATTTATTTTTAAGCCAAAACTTCATTTTATACCAAAAACTATACTTGCTTACTCTATTTCTCCTGGAGACTGAAACAAAATCAGTTTTGAGTTACCTTCTCTTGTTCTGGTTTTATGTTGTTTGTGGCTTGCTATCCTGCATGAAGGGACAAGGCCATTCTTCTATGAGTGCAGGAGCATGTGTGTCACTGGGGGACAGAAAGTAGCAGTGGGACAGCAGAAGGTATCCCCTCCAAATGGTCATACTTTCTCTCTTCTTGATACCCCAAAAGGAGTTGTAGGCTGCAGTGATCAGTGATCTGCTAGGTAATTAGATCATTCCCACAACAGAATTGTCCTGAGCAAAGCTGACTGAAAAACTTCCAGCAATAGGTAATTTTTGTCCTAGAAATGTCAGCTTCAGCTGAGAGACAGATGATCTTTTGACAAAATCACCCTGACTCCCTGTCCAAGTGTATGAAGACAAGACACCCCAAAACCACCTTGGCCCTGCAGTGGAAACAGTGCATCTGGTGATGGCATACCAGGATTTATGGCTCCAGGATAGGTTTGCCAGTGTGACTGCAAAACTGGGGGCTCAAATCGTACAGCTATGCCCCAGCTCCCAGTTTGCTTGCTGTGATGTCAGATCTCTGGAGAGGCGTCAGCTGAGTTGGACCAGGTGCTGGACCTACAGCAAGGATCCCAGATGTACTGTATTTGTAAACAACATGAGCCTAGACTAGTAAATAATATGAGCCTTGCATGGTTCCCTGCTTACAAGGGTTTATAGAATACAGCTAAATGTTTTTCCTCCAAAGCAGTAGACCTACCATAGACAACAGCTTACCACAACTTGAATCCATGCCCTAACCCTGTGCAGATTGCTGACAGAGATGTAGCTACTGAGAAGCCCAGGCAAACCCCTGCTCACAGTGTTTCCTGCTGCAGCATGAGCCATGGAGCCGGGGCTCTCTGCAGTGAGAGATCAAGGCCCATCTCAAACAGCCTGCAAAGAGAGGGTGTTCTGGAGCTGTAGCACCTGTGTAGGAACAATATAAAGGATGTTCCCAGAAGTTTACTAGTAGTCTTTTAGGTTCAGCAGAGAGTTACTCCTTATAAACAATGAGAAACTTGTCATATTTTATGCAGTAACTTCACTGAAGTCTTAAAATTCATCTGTCACTTGAATTGTCTCCAGGGAGAGTGTGAAAATTCATAAAAATAATGGAGATAATGTGTCTGTGTGTGTATTAGATGAATATAAAATAAGGAAAACCCATTTATTGGTGAAATGCCACAGTAAAAAGTGCATTTACATCTTTCTTGCATAACAGTCATTGTGGTCCTTCAAAGAACAGCCTCAATCTTAACAACTGTGTTCTCTTAAATACATCTGTACATCTTAAGCAAGAGGTTTTCAAATGGTTTTCAATTTTAAGCACGGTGTTGAAGGGTTACAGGAATGCATTATTTTTTAAGAATCTTTGCATTTTCCTTTGGATGATTATTAAATACTCTTACAAAATGAAGCCGCTACATTCCAGGCAATTCTACTTAAAGCAGCTGTGATTATTGATCTTATTTCCAACAGCACTAGAATTAATTGAGACTAAATAAAACAAAATTTGTCTTTTTTTCATGAATTGTTAAGGAATCAGACCTGCTTTTTATATGTTTGTGTTGAACATGTATTTACTGGAACAAAGTACAGACTAGATAATTTGAAGTTTTTCTCTACCTTTCTTTTGATCACTTACTGCTTATTCTTAGCTATATTTCAGACAATATGCATGGGACATATTCTGCTTCTTAGTTAATGAATATGTATTTTGCTAAAAGGAGACAAAAATGTGAAAAAGCTATGTGATAAATCAGTGATGAATGGCTTCCTTTGAACTTAAGAAGACTAATTTGTTAAAAATGCATTAATTGATTACAAAGGTTGTGCCAGTGTTCTGGTTACCTGGTTATATTTTATTTTGGAAATAAATTAGTTTATTCTTAAACTTTCTTAGATGATTGTTAATATTTTTTGACCAGTCCTAATTCCAGGTTGGAAATTACGTCTGGTTTCATGGCTGGCTGGATTATTTCTTGATCTGTGAAAGATTTCCAAACCTTGAAGGTGAACAAAAACCTCCCAAGACAATGTGCAACAGTCAATTATGAGACATTCATACTTATGGAGTATTATGTTACTGCAATAAATGTGTATGGTAGAGACACATAGTCTGTCAAATATTATTAATCCTTTATGGGCATCCATAATATTTTAAATATGCGTGTAATGCATAGTTAAAACTGACATGAGCCAAAAATCTTAAAATTAGAAAAATGAAGATTTTAAAGTTCTGTATGACTTTTTAAAAATAACACAACTTACTCAATTGGTCAGTACATGTACATTTTTACCTTCTAAAATCATGAATAATATTTCTTCAGTAATCTTTAGCCAACTCTGTAGTCTATGGAGCATAAAGAATCTGAAATTCAAACCAATTTTAGTAGAAATAACTGTCATCAACATGACATTCTAGGAATTCATTGTATGAGTTTTGTAACAGCATAACAGAATAGCTATTGATGGATTTCACACATGACTGAGTGCATACTACATATGACTATAGCAAAGGACCAAAGCCCACAAGCCATCTCTGAAAAATATTAATCTAAACTTTTTAGCAAACACCCATGAATAACAGATACAATCAAAGACAATCAATCAAGCCTGGTTTAAGTGATTTGCATATGAGTTGCTAACCAAAGAAAAGGAGGTAAGTTGATAACAAGTAGAGCAATCACCTCTGAACAACTCAACCAGTCAAGATGTCATCCCTTCTCTCAGGAACTAGACATGGAAAGCTATCATCAAGCTTGTCTCCTAGACTCTTGGCTCTCTTGATCGATTTTATAATAATCCTCTGTCTGCTTAAGTAGGATGAGTTTCTTTGAGGGAATGAACTCTGTCCACTGAGTGGAGAAAATGGTGAAAACGTGAGTTTATTGTTCATTCTGTGAAGTTCAGTCATTTTATTTCTGTTACAGCTGTCCTTGAATACCTTAACTTTAAAACTAAATGAAGAGCTTTCCTCATGATGCTCCAAGTTAATTTTTAGTGATGGAAACTGCTGAGATTTACTGAATCACACCTTTTTTTGCAGTTAATAAAAAAAAAGTCATATTAAAATGATATTTTTACCAGAAAGGTGACTGTAACTGAACTGATCCTGCTAATTATTCTGCCCCTTTTACTCTGAAGTACTATTCATGATTCAAATATTTTTAAACTATTGAAACACATGCTCTTCACAAGATAACATGGAGGAAGTTGCATGCTTTCATGCAAAGTAATAAAATTATAAACTGTTAACTTGCCTAACATCAACTATTTGGTGTGTATAAGCATCATAATATCCCATATCCTTGCTTCCTCCTGACTCAGTCTTGCATCTTCAATCTTCAATGACTTAACAAATTACTGGTGTTTTAAAGGAGGATCTTTGCCATGCAATTCATTTCCAGTGAAACTGAGTTGTTTAGTATATTTCGTACAGAAGTCCTTAAGTTTTCACTAAAAGGAAGTATAAATACTGTGTTAGTATTTTAAAGATTACTCTTCCAGCTTTGAGATAACACAGTGTTGTCAACACTGTATTCAGATAATAATACTACACCACCTGGATTATATTAATCTAAATGCTTTTGAAAAAGTGTTCACAACTTCCATGTGAAAAGCCGAATGTGTGCAATTTGAAGGTGGTATGGAGCTCATTAGAGAATTTAATTTGGAATAGTAGAGGAAGTGGAGATGTATTATTCAGAACAGGTAAATACAATCTTTTTACATTCAGGTCCTGTAGATGTAAATTATTATTAGAATGTGTGATTCTGAATGCTTTGTGGATTTGTTTGTTAGTTCTTCAGACATAGTTTATACATTCTCCTGCTTTTTACTTTTCTTCTCATTGTATAAACTTCAAAATGCAATGTGTAACAATTTATACTCTGATGCCAAAGACAATTCATTTCTATAGCAGCGTTTATCTTCCACCATCAGCTGAATGTGAAGAATCCTCCTTATATAGTTTAATGAGCCCCTCTGCCTCTGGGTCTCATGGACTTTTCCTCAGCCAGTTGCTGATTAAAGCTATTCTGGTTGAATGGGGAAAAACCCCACTGATTATAATAATGCAGTAATTTTTGACTTTTAGGTTTTACAAAAACTGTTTGGAATACTTTCCTGGTTGTTAATGATCCTTAATAGAACAGATGCAATTCTCCAGTCCGAGCAGAAGCTGCAAAAGAGCCTCTGAGGTGTATGATGTGTCATTTGGTTCACGCCCAGCAGAGTAAGCCAGAATAAATCTAAAATAGGAGTATGCTAAGGGGCTTTGACTGTGTTGCTGAGCTACTCCCTATATAACATGTGTTGTGCCGCTAATTTGCTGACTTGGAAACACCAGCAAAGAATTGCATTGGGAGTTTTAAATTTTAAGCATTACAATATTAAAGAGGTGGCATGCTGAAACGCAAAACTTAAAAAAAAAAGTAGAAAATCTCCATCTAAATTGCAGCTTTAATGCACTCTAATACCCACAATCACTCCAAAGGCCAGATGCCTGATTAAATTACTGGTCCAGACCTTTGTGAATAGCTGAAATTGTTTTATATTAAAATAATAAAATCATAAAACTGATTTTGAGACATTCAGACACTTCTGAAAATTATGACCTCTAAACCTTTGTAGGTCATAATCCACTAAATATAGAACCAGACTCTCAGTGCGTATCTGTCTTGTTAGATACCTAGAAGCTTAGATGTCATTCATATTATAAGCACTATGAAGTGGTCCCTTTTTAAAGATCTAGGCAGCTAACTTTCCTAGGCCACTGCTTTTCATTGTCCAGTCTCAAAAGGACGCAAACTTTCTTTTGGGACCAAAAAAACTTTGGAGATCTAGCCTTAAGATCATGTAAAAAGATCCTCAGAATAGTTGTGTCTAGTCCATCTGGACTGACTATGTAGACAAGCTTACCACACACAAAGAATTGCATTTGATAATGGGACCTTTCAGGTAATATTGGAGAAGCTGATGGTCAAATCTTTGTTACATAAACCTGACTTAGGGCTGACAAACTAGTCTCGGCCATAATGATATTGGCTATTGGTGCATCTTAATTAATACTTCCATTTCAGCCACTCCACAAACATATCAGTGGTTTGAGAAGCACTGAACTAAATAGACAGACAAGGACTCAGTATCTGTCCCAGTCTTTGACCACCCTCAGAGTAAAAGAATGTTTTTGTGTTTAGATGCAACATCATGTGTTTTCACGAATGTCTTTTCATTATTGCTCATTGCTTCTTGTCTTGCCAGTGGGCACCACTGAGAAGAGTCTGATTTCCTCTTATTCATTGCCTCCCATCAGGTATTTATACACATTGATAAGATCCCCCTGACCTTTCTCTTCACAAGGCTCAGCAGTCCCAGCTCTCTCAGCTTTTGCTCATATGAGGGATGTTCTAGCCTATTAATCAGCCTTGTGGCCTTGTATGGGACTTGCTCCAGTAAGTACATATACTTCTTTTGCTGGGAATACAGCACTCCAGATATACCTCACAAGAGCTGACTAGAGGGGAAGGATCACTTACCTTGACATGCTAACAACACTCTGCCAAATGCAGCCCAGAAGGCTATTGGACTTTTTTTGCCACAAGGCTGTGTTGCTGCCTCATGGGCAGTTGTCCACCAGGATCCCAAGGTCTTCTGCAGAGCTACTTTCCAAATGGTCAACCCCCAGTGTGTATAGGTGCATGGGCTTATTCCTTCCCTGGTGCAGGACTTCTTATTTGCCCTTGTTGAACTTCATGAGATTCCTTTCTTCCCATTTCTCCAGCCTGTCCAGGTCCCTTTTAAAGGCAGCACAACCATCTGACGCTCGTCCTACTTTTGTATCACCTGCAAAATTGGTGAGAGTATACTTTGTCCTACAGCACAGGCCATTAATGAAGATATTAAACAGTATTGGATCTAGTATCAACTCTTTGGGTACACCACTAGAAACTTGTCTCCAACTGTACTTTGTATGACTGATCACAACCCTCTGGACCTAGTTGTTCAGCCAGTATTCAACCCACCTCACTAGTCACCTATGTAACACTTACTTCCTGTTTTTCTGTCGTGATTTTTAAGGGAGACAGTGCCGAATGACTGCAGACAGTGTCAAAGACTTCACCAAACTCAAGGGAGACAACATGCACTGCTCTTCCCTCATCCACCAATCTATTTACTTTGTCATAGAAGGCTTTCAGACTGGTCAAGTATGATTTCCCCTTCATAATTCCATACTTTTGCCCTGCTCAACAAAGCAGCAACTTAAGATTTCTGAAGATTTAGAAAGTATACCATTTCACAAGGAAATTACTGAAGTATCTTTGATACTGAATGTTTGCAATGGTTTCAGTCAGTGATAAAATGGAGAGTTCAGAGCTCCACAATAGCATCTTCTTTTGTCCCTTGTCAGAGGGAGGATTCTGCATCATATCAACATTTAGTCTGGTCTTTCCGATGTTCTTACAACTTTTAAGGGCCGCTGTATGCTTTCCTTACAGTATTCAGTCATACTTATTTACACAGCCCAAGATTGTTTAGTTAGAAATTATTAAAAAGAATGTTTTTACAATATGAACAAAAGTTTAGAAATTCCACTGAACCTGAATCACTGTATGTTGTTCTTGGATAAAGTATTTTCTCACCAATCAACCGTTCAAAATTTCCTAATAATACATTAAAATATATTCAAGGCTGAAAACCTGCTTTAGTTTCAGATATGCAGCTAGTAACAGCTGAAGTAATCAAGGCTTATAATAAAAATGTTAATGAGCCCTGAACTATAGCAGAGCAAACATAAGAGTCAGCTATTATAGAAAGTAAAGTTCAAATACCATACCTGAGTAAGCTTTATGTTTGTTGAATACCTCTCTGTTAAGAGCCTGAATCATAATCATATGCAGAAGAAAAGATTTTGAAAATATTTTCTGTATGCAAAAAGTTTTTTTTTTTAAAAAAAGAAGTTTGTTTTGTGTGGAATTGTTCATAAGTAATATCTTGAACTTTAGAGGGCACTGTAAATTTAGCTCCAAGATTAGAGATTAAAAACATCATTTAAGTTATCTAGAGTAGCCCTTTGCCTTACAATACTGACCTGGCCATCAAAATGTCAATCCTCTTAGTTTAGAATCTTAGAAGGAAGACATAGCTTGGAAAATCCTGCCATACAAGCTTTAAAATGCAAGACCTGTCAGTGGGAATCTATGTAGAAAAGAAGAGGTAAAAAAAAAAGGTAGACTTTTGTAATGGTATTTAACTGTTAAATCATCTGAAAGAACAATGCACTTAATGGCTCTCTTCCTGCTCAGACTCCTCCCATGGATATGTGGAGCTTCTGCAGGATCAGCTGCAGTGGAAAAAAATTATTCATACCTGTATCTCCATTTCTTTGTCATTCAGATACACTCTGTGTGTGATTATCTCTAAACTCATGTCTCAAGGGAATCACCGAATCCCGGTGAACACCGTATCCTGGATCACTTAGATAGGTCTAGGAAACCTTGCCCAGAAAATCCTTTACTAGATTAAAAATAATGATTACAATAATTATTAAAACAAGAAATTCCAAGTAATGTTGAAGGAAACCCAAAGACTTCATGAGTTACATGTTTTCACATAATATTCTGTGAATCCAAGAACTTAACTTTTCTGCAGGCAAAGTGATCATCAACTTTTTCTTCCATATGATGTACCTAACCAAGTTATTCTTTCCAACCACCTAAAAAAATAAAATTGATATTATTCAAAATATGATGAAAAACAATGAATTGCATATATTTGGTTTAGTTCTCCTGAGCATGAAAATATCAGAAAGGCAGGAATCTACTCTCAAAGGTGAGGTAAAACACAAACCTGGTAAACTGACTTGCAGGAAGCATCATCTGGTTTTACAGTCTCAAGACAAAGGGCTTCTTGGTTGTGTAAGCCTGTAGCACACTCCACTATGTCAACTGTTCCTCCTCTCCCTTTAATTCTAGCTTGGCTCAGTGCACCCTAGCTGGTCATTGACATGGAGGGTGACAGTCCCACCTCGTCTCCCCTTCCTGTCCTTCCTGAAGAGCCTGTATCCTTCCATTCCAACACTCCAGTCATAGGAAAGATTCATCCCACCACATCTCCATGATGCCAATAAGATAATACTCATACAGGTGCACGCACATCTCTATCTCCTCTTGTTTATTCCCCACGCTACATGTATTTGCATTACGGCATTCAAATTGGTCCCCCAGTGAAACCAACTGGAGTTGCAGAAATTCCTTTGTGCTGTTCTTCAGGTGCTCTCCTGTTGACCTGTAACCCCTCTCCAGGCTCTGGGCATCCCTTGCTGGCACTGACATCAAATTGGGAGGATTGGGATAGATTGGGGTTCCCCCCACCCATCAACTCTAGTTTAAAGCCCTTCACCAACTTGGCAAGCCTACGACCAAAATAGCATGTATACAAATAAGCTTAGAAAAATATTAGTTCAGTAGCTGTCTTCTGATGAAGCAATTAAACTTGAATAATGACACATACCATTGAGGGGAGCCAAGCCAAAGAAACTCTTCTGGGCAATGCATTGGTGGTGTTGGGTAGGTGCTGGGAGGTGAGGAGGGGACGGCAGCAGTTGGGGATGCTGTGCAGGAGCAGGAAGGAACAATGCAGGATGTCTACAGGTTGACAAGTCCAGTGAAATACAGTGGGAAAACAAGGTTTCAATTGAAGTGGAGTAGGAATACAAGAAATCTCTGACACTAGCCTGCTACCTGGCTTCATGGGCTTCAGGTTTCTGAAGACTCATTTTCTCTGTCTAGCTTACCTCTAGGATAAATTCTGTAAATTCCCAAAGGCAGGTTCTGCAGCTTGTTTTGAGCACAATAGTTCCCTGGTCATAGAAGCAATTTTGATTTTGTCTTGTTTTTTAGGGCAAATGACCTGACTTACTTAGGGTCTCTATATCATCTATGCAAAATGGAAATATTTTCTTACTCTTCAGGTAATAAAAAGGTAAAATAATCAAATAATTCAACACAATGAGAAAAATACCTCTGTATACATAGATAAATAGGTAGGAAAGAAGACTTCTTTTCAGTAAATATGAATATGCACCTGCTCTACAGTGGTGACAATTTAAGTCAATTTCACCTTTTTTATGGTATTTTGTAACATCTTCTTTCAGATTTTCAGTAAAATAAATAGTTTTCAGATCAAGTTTAGAATGCGGAAGAATGGTGAAATTTGGAAAACATGGTGTTCCCATTTGTCAGATGTACTGGCATAGTATCTTGATAGGTTTTTCTATGTTGTACCCTGCAGAGCTGTCTGATAAAGAAAAAAAGAGGGTCATATGAGAAACATTCATTTTAGTAGACATACACTTATCTGCTCCAGTCATTTAAAATAAAAATTGTTTAAAGCAATAGCATATACTTACAAACTGCTCAGTGAGTAATAATGCTTTATATCTCTTAATATAAAGGCCTCAAAAGGCTTTGAACTTCACAACAGCTCTGAGGCTTGTATTTTGATATTCTTTTTGCTGATAGATAAACGGATCTCAGACATTTTCAAATCCATCAATTTTAGGGTCTCGGCTGAGAAATACTGCAGCATTTGCTTGCTTACATTTCTTCTTAAAGGGAAATAAAGAGGAGGAGAATTCTGATCTGTTACCATTCTTCTGCTTTGTTCAGAAGTTATTCCCAGTTTAACAGATCGCTCATACCTCATATTTGAAAAAAAAACCCAACAAAACCCCAAACCCAAACCCAAAAACCAAAACAACCAAAACCCCAACAAAACCTAACCCAAACAAAAACAAACAAACAAACAAAACAACCTACATATATCTAGAAGTTGCAATTTTTAAATTAGCGTGTTCAAATTAGGAACCATGTAAAGTTTCACTGAAACTTGTTTTAGAAATTATTTTCTTTATACCCTTTTGGGAACAATGTATAATGTCTTCAAAGGAGAAAAATGTCATTAGAACTCAAATAAATATATATGCATACATATAATGAATAAAATTATTATAAAATTGTTACCTAAAGTTTATATCTTATCATTTTGTTAGAAAAGGGAAAACTTTCTCAGAATTGTCCAGAGGGAAAGTAGAACCAACAACATATTTTGCAATCAACAGAAGTGATAACATGAATGTGAAATACATAATGAATAATCTATTGAACTGTTGACAAAAGATGCAGTCTGCCAAACCAGATATTAAGTTCTAGAAAATAGAGATTCTCTGAGAAGTTCATGTAAGGGCTGCATATTTTGTTCTTTTTAGCTTCCTTTGAACTTTATAGAATACAGCAATTCCTTTACAAATATGAGTGCCTGCTGTCTGTCCTGTAGCTGGTCCTGCTGTGAGATACCTAGGTACTTAAAAAGGAAGTGAAAATGCATCTTCTTTTGAAATGTAGTAATTGTATTTACAGTGCTGTGTTTTCTTGTTTACTCAAAAAACCAATACACACATAGCCCAACATCCTTAAATGTAAAAAAACCCCTTAAAAAATAATAAAATCATTAGTCCCTTAAAAAAAGAAAAAATCATTTTGTTTGAGCATAACGAAATGCCAGAACCCACCCACAGTGCACACAGTTTCACTTCTGAGCAGTTCCTTCTATAACCTTGTCCCAGCTCATTTTTTCTATATAATTCTTCACCTAATACTTCTGTAACAGGCATCTTACTTTTCTTTGAAACTAAATAGTATTAGTTTTGATATTTTTCAGTGTTGCCCCTCTGTCTGGCTCTTACCATAGCAAATAATTTGTCTCTTACTATTACCAGTTAAGAATAACAAAGTAGAAAGAAGGGTTACTAACAATCTTCTTGGACCTACAAGCCCTGCTGTAAATACACACAGAAAATGCTCTTTGTGGTGAGAAAGCAACAAATAGAAGTTTTCACATCACTGCTGCAATTGCCTTTCTCCAAGGGGAAAGATACAGTATCCATGCCTCACTGAACATGGATTCAATGTATTTCTATTACAAGGAACAAGAACTTCATTATTCTTTCTGCTATAAATTGATGAGACAAAAACCCTGAGTTTTTGAAATGATGCTTTCTAAAATGAACCCTTAGGTCATTATGAAATAAGAATCTCTGCCACTATTTCTGCCAATCAATGTCAGCAGAGTGTTAAATATAATTGCCTTGTTATTTTTTGTGTTGACATTTATTATTTCCCACCTGATAAAACAGAGTCCTCTTGAGATTGGTGGTCCTCCTGGATTTTACATCAATATAACATTAAGGCAAAAGAGAAATGTTTCTGGTTTTCTGTATAAGAAATGTCCTACATTTTTGATAGCACCGTTAGATGATTCCCTTCAATAAATTCCTTCATACAAGAACTTTGAAACTGTATATATAAAATATGTTTTGCCCTGGAAAACTATATCAAGTCAGCATTTCAGTTTCTCTTAACAGAACATCTTTTTTTTTCTTACTGTCCTGTAATGGGTGTGATTCTACACAGGGCTGTTCAAAGCTGCCCATATAACCCTAATTAAAAGTCATTGAGATGATACATCTTTTTAACGAGACACTATATAAAAATGTAATGATTACTTTGCTTGCTACAGCCTCATTTCCTGTCCTCTAAACTGGTAAATTGCATGCACCAAAAGATGTAGGTAAAAAAAGACATTCACAGTTTAATATTTTTTTCCAATTCATCTGTCTATATTAATGGACCAATACTTAGTCATCTATTTATAATGGAAATACTTCATGCCCAGAAAGGGGTCCTTAAAAATCATTTCACTCATATGTTAAGGCAGCTCAGAAAAGGAACTGTTCTGGGATTCAGGTTGCTGGTCCACGGCCTATGTGCTATGTGACTTTGTACAAGCTCCTCATCTCTCTGATCCCTCTGTATCTCTGTGCTGTTCAGATCATCTCTGCCTGACAAGAGCTGTTTCTTGCTCTGTGTGCATGTGTGTGAACTGAATGCCCAATACAATGGAGCACTGAAGTTTTTGCATATCTACTCTACTTTAATATAATCATTAATTATAATTTGGCATGAGTTAATGGTCTGAGATATTTTTACAGCTCTCCCCTTGTATGAAATGTCTTGGTAATAAACAAAATCTTTTTGTTAAAAGCAAATTTACCATGACAGGAATGTTTTTTTTGAGAGTCTTTAAGGTATAAAAGTCAGTAATACTCATTCTGGTAAAAAAACATGAATTACATTTTTTAATATATAAGACTTACTCATTGATGTGGATATTTTAATATATAATTCACTTTCAATGACTTTTATTTAACCTGTTAAAGACAGAAAGAAAAGAATGTTTCAGCCATCCTTCTGCCGTCATATAGATAGTTTACTTTTCCTAAATTGCATTTTTCATCTGATCCTTGATTTCAGGGCTCTGAGGTTATAAATATTGTTCATGTTGCAGTTTCTTCATGCTTGTTGGTGATAATGAAACACAACTTCTTTTCTCCAGATTTGGGGAATAGGACAGTTTCATTCTGCCCAACAAGTCTAAGAAACTCCAGCTAAGAAAAATCTGATAGTACCTAAGCTTCCTACATCAGAAAATGAGACAAGTGGTTACACCTCAGCTGTCTGTCCCATGTGATTCAGGAATGGACACCCATCCTGTTTCCTGTCATTTCTAGGATAGCTGTTTGCAGTGTTTGAATACTATTGCATTTTCACCTGTAGCTGCTCAACCAAATACTGATAGCTGCTCCTGCTCAGGACTGTCTAGCAAACTCCAGCAAACCAGCAATAAAGCCTTTCCTGATTGTCCTGGGTTCAGCTACAGCAGTCATTTTTTCTCCTTCTTAGTAGCTGGTGCAGTGCTGTGTTTTTGACTTTCAGTCTGGGAACAATGCTGGTAACACCGATGTTTTTAGTTGTTGCTAAGTAATGTTTACTCTGACCAAGGACTTTCTCAGTCTCATGCTTTGCCAGAGAGGCGGGGAAGCCAGGAGGAAGCAGAGGCAGGACACCTGACCCAAACTGGCCAAAGGGCTATTCCATACCACAGCATGTCATGCCCAGTATAGAAACTGGGGGGAGTTACCCGGAAGGCCCAGATCGCTGCTCGGGTCGGGCTGGGTATCGGTCGGCGGGTGGTGAGCGGTTGTGTCCTTTTCCCTTGTTATTCCTCTTATCATTATTATTGGTAGCAGTAGAGGTTTGTATTATACCTTAGTTACTGGAGAGCTGTTATCTCAACTCGTGGGAGTTACATTCCTCCAATTCTCCTCCCCATCCCTCCGGGAGCAGGCGGAGGAAGGAAAAGGGGGGGGAGTGAGCGAGCTGCTGCGTGGTTCCAAGTTGCCGGCTGGGCTTAAACCACGACACTGATGCATGAGGCTTGAATTGGCTATGGAAGGAATCTCTTGGGGTTTTTCTGCTTCTTTTCTATATTCAGCATCACCCAGAAGTGATGAACTCATTGAGGGGAGATAAACAAGGGTAATCAGTGACAAGTAAGGACACCAGATGCCTGGGAACAAAGGAAACTGTGGGAGAGAGGGATGATGCTGGGAGGAGTGCAGAGGCAGCGTCTGGGGACTTTTAGAGGATAGAAGGGTCAATACTATAGTGAATGACATGTCATGGGGCCAACTCTGTTGTCATGCATAGATCTAGTTTCAAATTCATGCAATAGAAAGCTCATGCTAGGTGTCTGGGTCAAAATTTTATTCTGTCAGTTATCATAGCTCTACTGATATCAGTGGAACGATGCCAGTTCGTGTAGCCTGTGCCCTCTCATTCTTTTGAATATCTCATGGTTCAAAAGTCTTCATCCTGAACAGTGCTGAGTGCCTCCTCTCCCACAGATGCCATTAGTAATCAAATACTTAGAAGATCCAGTCCTTAAATCTGCCCTGTGTCACCCTTCCACATCCATCATCTCATTCAAGAGCAGTCCAAGGATCAGGAACAAGATGGGTACACTCAATAAGCACAGTATTTAATACTCTTCTACAATAGCTCTCATAGAATTTTCCTCCTACAATCTCCAAAAATTAAGAGTATTTTAAAACATTTTAGGGAGCTTTTAAACATCCATTCTTACATCAGTGCTAGTCAGAAAATATTGAACTTTTGCACTAAGCTCAATTACATTTAGATCTTGTCAAGAATTTTTTGACTAGCCAGTTTCTGTGATAAAATGCCAGACTGAGAAAATGTAAACTTTTTCTTCTTTCTTTTTTTTTTTTTTTTTCCCTTTAATGTGGCAGTTTCACAAGCAATCAAGTAAGGAAAGATTTCTCAGGTTCAGGATAGATTTTTCTGGTTCAAATGTCGAAGGGTAGTGTTCCAGTAATTACTAGCTTAATGTTTAGTTCTCCATCCAGCAAATAGGAGGGGCATGTTCAAGACACAAACAGGATCAGGTCAACAACATTTAAGCAGCATATTATTTGTACAAGAAGCTCCTTCTCTCCCTTCCCTCCTCCCATTTTGGAAATGTATTTTATAAATGTAAGAGATACTCAGTAGCTCACAGCAACTCACTCTGCCTCTGATAAAAGTGATGGTATCTAAGACCACATCCCTGCCTCCTTTTTAATTTTTAATGGCAAACAGAGAAACTGCACTGCAAGAGACTGTTGGTGATACCATCCGATACCTGACAATGAGTCATCATGCTGCTAGAGAGTGACAGAGGGGATTTGATCTGGGGTCTCCCATGTCCAAGAGGAACAACAAAAGCACCACTACAATGACATGAATTCTTTCAGTAGTCTCTGTGGTGGGAAAATCATTCAGATCCATGGGATATTATATGCTACAGGGCCCATAAAATTGTATTTCAATATACTTACTAACACTGCTGTATGCTTACTAACACGTACTATGCTGCCCAAGCCTAACTGGACTGATTTTTTTGCCATAACAAAAGGTATGGTGTAGGTAAACTCAAATGCTGATATGGAATGAAAATAGAAACTTGTGCACAGCAAGAGATTAAACTCCCAGCTCCCTCAGAGTGAAAGATTGTTTGTAGCAGTCATTTGTAAGTTGCTTATAAGCCTTAAAATGTTTACTATTTCACTTTTTGTGTTGACAAACTAGTCTGTCAGAAATGATCAGTGAGGTGACAAAAACTAATCTTCTTTTCTTCCATTGGATACCCTCCCTCAAGCCAGAGTAGCTGAGAAAAGAGCTTTCTAATGAGAATTGGGAACCATTTTCTAGTTATTTTACTGTTTCCACAAAGCCACTTATGATCCTCCCCGCCCTCTGATTTTCTTTTTTTATTAATTCTTTTAATAACTGGGTTGTTCTTTGAACTGAATGAATTAACATATAAAGGATAACTTTTTCATTTAAGGGAATGTTAAAAATTAGTGGTGCTGTGCCCTCTGGAAAGAAACCTTCCTTTACAGCTCCTTTGCCTCAGAGCTCCAGCAGAGCACGTGTTACTCTGCTGATGCTTCTTTATCAAGGTGAGCTGTTTGTTCTGCACCTTCTTGGATAGATGTAATAGCTTGGGTTCAAAGGATATTTCTTTTGCCTTTTTAATTTTAATGAACACAATTAAAAAAGAGATCTACTGCCTTCTTTAGCGTCACCTTATATTTGATTGTACTACTATGTGATTTCCTACTGCCATCTGAAGCAACAGGGAACAGAGAAGCCAGAAATAAACAATACTCACCCACTTTTTAACTGTTTTCCCAAGTTATTCTGGTTCCTGCTTTAGCTTTCTGAGTTTCATAATGTTTTAATTTGAAAGTTTGGGAAGATTTTTTAGCTCAAATATTGGAATAAACGACACTGATAAAAACTGTTAGTCACTTTTAAAATGTACTATTATTAATTCAGAAGATCCTAGATAGTTTGCAGTGTAACAAAAAAAAGTTGTGGATTTTTTTTTCCTTAAAAAAACCCCAAACAAAACAAACCCCATGTTTTTACATTTTTATCCATAAAGTATCACTTAGCCTGAAAGGACTGATAGAACAAGGATTTAAGGTCGATATTGATACATTTTATGTAGGTAACCCTCATAGTACAAATTCCTAGAAGGTGTGAAGGAGAATTGGAAAAAAAAATTATCCTCAGTACATGAATTTCTTATTAAAATAACTTTCGTAGTCTTCGTAAAAGTCTCAAAGAAAGCCAGAAACTATGATTTTGTAAAGAGGTACACACAGGGATCAAATCTTATGCTCATAAAAGTAAAAATATAAGTAGTAATTATTGGAAACAATGGGAAGGTACACCTTGAGAAGCCCACAGGAAGGACAAAGGTTCTACTTGCTAAAGCAGCAGTTCATAACACATCAGCAAAGAATGAAGAATGAGGATTTAATAGTGCTCTGCGTTACTGGAGCTGCATTAATGTATGATAAAGGGACCAGGAAGACAATCTTCGAGACAGCA